>NC_090656.1:124266054-124351054 GCF_040937935.1 Hyperolius riggenbachi
AAAAGAAGAGTCCACCTACAGACAATCGGGAAGTTTTCAGTACCCCCATGTCTACTCCCAATTCAAGGAAGAGAGACCTATCACAACTCTCACCGGAATCAAGCGAGATCTCAGGAGAACTGCTCGATCTGAGTTTGTACAACGACGAGCAGGATCCAACCGAGGAGACAACTACAACAAAAATCTTGGAAAGACGGGTGGAAACCAAGGAAGCTATACAGCATCCGCAAATCAGGCCTACACCCAAGGCAAAAAGGACAAAAATACCTACCTTGAATAAGAAGACCCGTATTGACCAGAAGGCCGATACTAAACAAATCACCGACTACTACACCTATACCCAAGAAAGTAATAGCAGCGAAGACACCATCTCAATAAGGGGCACTACCAGCTCATCGTCCTCTTTTTTAGAGCTCCCTACAATACTAGGGGAGACACCCCCATTACAACCGAGACTACGGAGCGTACGAGACATGGCAGCCCCATTAACCATCTCCTCACCGGTACCAGCAAGGGGAGGCAGAACTCACGAAGACCGAGAAAAAGAGGAAAGAGAGGGGGCAAGAAGAAAGCAAACCAGGAAACTATCAATGTAGACAATTCTAAGAACAAAGAACCCCTGAAATGTATCTTCAATTTATCAAACCATATTTTGAATGAGGCTGAAAGGGAGATTCTGGGTAGAGGGTTATCTTTTTGCCCAGCTAAGTCATCCAATCTGTATGAACTATTCATAGATCTCAACTCCTTTGTCCGCAAACTAACCCTAAAACGCTTCTTCAATATGAGAAAACTACAAGGGATCCCGACAGACAGAGACAAGAATCAAGTACTCACCATTCCAGATTCAGGTGACATGGGTGAACAAATCGGAATTGATCATGATGTAACTACGTTAGAGAAATACGTCCACACAGAACTTAAGAGGAAATCTACCTTTTACCCAACCAACCAAAGGGGCCCATATATAGAGAGCTTTTATGCAGAAGTGATGGAGGGGTTCAGGAAACTGGAAAACGAGAAAGGAAAGAAAAAGAACCTCAGAAAGGACGAAGAAAAGGCAATCAAAGATCTACAAACAAATAAAGAAATTGTTATCAAATCAGCGGATAAAGGGGGGGGGGATCGTGATTATGAATAGAGACGACTATACGAGGGAAGGAGAAAGAATTCTCCAAGACAGAGAATACTACTCAATCCTACAAGAAGATCCCACCAATGAGTATGGGGGTGTATTAAAAACACTGACAAAATGGGCACATGAGGAAGGAATTATAAGCAAGAGTGAGCAAGACTACATTATAAATCCATATCCAACCATGGCACAATTTTATCACTTACCTAAAATACATAAGTCATTAACAAATCCACCGGGTCGCCCGATTATAGCGGGAATCGATTCACTTACAGCACATCTCTCGGAAGTGGTGGAACAGCACTTACAACCATACGTAAGGAGTCTACCATCCTACCTCAAGGACTCAACACAACTGTTATCAGAACTGAGAGACCAACAATGGCAAGAAGATTACCATTGGATCACTCTAGATGTGGCCTCTCTATATTCTAACATTCATCACAAGATCGGTCTACGAGCAGTCTGGCACTACCTGAACTCTGATGATAGGTTTCCAGAGAAACAGAGATACTTTATTATACAAGCCATCACGTTTATACTGACGCATAACTACTTCCAATTCATGGACACCATATACCTACAACAAAGAGGAACAGCAATGGGGGCAAGCTTTGCTCCAAGCTATGCTAATCTGACGATGGGCCTCTTCGAGGAACTGCTACTTGGACCCGACAACCCCTTTAGCAGGAACGTCATCTACTATAGGAGGTATATAGATGACTTAATTTTTATATGGCAGGGAGAGATAACAACAATCAACCAGTTGAAAGACTATCTTAACAACAATGACTGGGGCATTTCGTTTACCATGAATCACAGCACACAGAAGATTGAATATTTAGACGTGATACTGTACCAGGAGGGGGGGTCGATCAAATCCTGCAACTATTTCAAATCCGTAGATTCCAATGCCTATGTGGACTACAAAAGCAGCCATCATAGGCCCTGGAAAACCAACATACCATATGGCCAGTTTCTGAGAATCAGAAAAAACTGTACTGACATCAAGACCTACGATGAGCAAGCAAAAATCCTCACGGAAAAATTCAAGGAAAAAAGGTTCCCAGCTCGATTAGTGAGAGAAGCAAACAAGAAAGCAAGAACAACAGAGAGAACCACACTGCTCGAGAGGAAAACAAGCAATATCAAAAACAATAATAAAAATAGTGCCCCTGAACTCAACTTCATCACGAGGTTTTCGAATCAACATATAGGGGTCAAAACAATAATAAACAAACACTGGTCACTCCTGAGAAGGGATCCCTTTCTAAATACCGAATTACAAAACAAACCTAGAATAACATACAGAAGAGCGAAAACACTCAAGAACCTCGTAGCCCCAAGTAAACTGAAGACTGAGGATACCACAAAGAATTCGGAACCAACTATGAAGGAAACCTTAATGAAAGGTACTTTCAAATGCAAACAGCCCCGTTGCCTCTGCTGCAAGGTGATAACAATTGGACAAAGAGAGTTCACATCCACACAAACAGGTGAATCCTTCCAAATCACGAGCAATCTAACTTGTGCTACTAACTTTATAATATATCTCATTACATGTCCTTGCAATAAACAATACGTCGGTCGAACCACTCAGCAATTAAGAACAAGGTGGGGCCAACACAGACGCAACATAGAAAAAGGTTTCCTCAAACATGGACTCTCCAGACATTACAAATTATACCACAATGAGAATCCAGAAGGTACAAAAGTCTGCCCCATTGAGTACATCATGGAGGGCTCCACCAACCGTCATAATATGCTCAAAAGAAGAGAGATGTACTGGATCTTTCAACTGAACACTCTCCAACCAGAAGGCCTAAATGTCTGTTTGGAGCACAACCTCTAGTAATTACAATATTTGCTCATACATCCCCTTCCTATCCCCCAGTCACCTTGATTACGAAATCCCCAAATTCATGCATGCATAATTAACTTAGGAACATTTTGGGTCCAAAAGAAAGAAAGAGAGAAAAAAATCAGCCACTCTAGTATCCACCATATATAATATATGCACACAACATAGTGTTAGCGATTGGGTGGACTAATATTCTGGTCGACCCACTCAACCATAGGTCATGTCCTTGGTTTGGATACCTTATCTAGGCCCCTCCAGACACACCCTACATACATACCCCTGTTCCCCCCCCCTATTCACCTTCCCCCCCCCCCCGCCCGACACTCCCTACAAACATACCCCTCCCCCCCCCTACTTTCGCCCGATCCTTATCTCTACTAACATTGGGGGGTACCCATACTACTTTATCCGGTCATACACTAGCCTTTGGCTACCCACCAATGCATTACACATAGTGGCATACCCGTATGCTCCGTCTACAATCGTATTATTGCGGTATCATCATAGACTAGATTAATGCAGGTATGCCTACAGAGACACATTAACTCAGGCTCTCTCGGTGTACAGTAGGGATCTTGAACCAGGGGGGGTCCAGCCAACCCCCCACTCATATAGGTCCTGGGCCATTAAACAAGTGTGCCTCCTTTTTTTTTTTTTTTTTTTTTTTTTTAATTAACATTATTACTGTTCAGTATCTCAGCTATCATTGTTATCATCATAAGAATCGGTTTGTATATTTATATGTATTTTTTATATATATATATTTATATATGGTTATATATTCTTACTGCTTTTTAATGTTCATTTCTGATTACTATGATTATCATCATTATCTAATGTTATTTAATGTTTTATACTATGCCCCTGCATCAGGTACCCTCTTAATTACTACCTCATCAATTTCCCCATATCTCCTGGGTTCTGCATTAATAGCTGCACCTCTTTCAGCAGCTGAGGCATCTCCTGACAGACACACGGTTTGCGTGGGTCTGTCTCTATGGTTACAAGTACACACTATAGGGCCTCCCTACGTCATGTTTCCGCCCCCTTCCTTTCCCCCGCTCGACGTATTGGAGCGCACGTCTACGCAATGACGTGCGCTCGGATACTACATTTAGCCTCATGAGGGCGGGCAAGCGTAGACGCGTCTCCCGTAAGGTGACGCTGCTCGCCCTCAGAGGATCACGCCCCCTGCCTCCTCCTTCCCTGGCCACACATTACCTGGGGTTAGACAGCCACGCCCCCGTTTACTACCCCTCTGAATACTATTGGGGCTAGTTGGGAGCACATACGCCCACCACCCCCGCCCCGCCTACAACTAATGGCGCTATATCCTTCAGGCAGCCAGGACAACGGCGCTTATTGGCGCCCAGGCATACGGTAGGATACTTCAGGTAATTTCCTCACCCCGAGCACGATGGCCTCAATTAGCTCTAAGCTCTTGCAGCCACTCCGGACTGCATCAGACACTGCACTCCTATACTGGTCCCCTACGGACTACTACACCCTCTGTACCTACCCCCTAGCTCTAACCCCCCTTTTTTACACCTCATACCTCTACCCCATACTATACTGCTATTGGCTAGACGCTATACCTGTTCATGTGTAACCTCTCATCATAACTCATACGGGGTATCCATACCCTATCCTCGGTGCAGCGCTATCAATGGCATAACCATGTGAGCACTGATGTTAACCCCTTCCCTCCCTATTACTGCGTTTTTCTGTTATGAGCCTAGGGCAACAGTAGCCCCTTTAGGTCTACAGACCACCACGCTATTCCTTATACAACCGTGATTTCTATCACTCACTTATCCTGGCTAAGACTACTACCTATGTTAGGTATTTTATGCCTCTGTAGGTTAGGTTGCTATATGGACTTACTTACATTATGTTTTTTAAAATGTTTAACTTACATTATGTTTTTTGAAAAAAACTCCGGCTCTTTTAGCTATATGTATTTTGTATGTATTTTATATGTGTATTTTATATGTTGATTTTGGCACAAATTGGAATCCTGAGCGCCTTTGCAAACTGTTTTTATGTTCTTATTTCAAGCACGTATATTTGACCTGATGAAGCGGCTACGACCGTGAAACGCGTTGTCGATGTGCACAATTAAACTTTGAACCTCCTTTACACGGTTTGATTACTATCTATCTATCTAGGCTATCTCTAAAGTTATAGAATTGTAATATTAGTTACCACATACATGCACACAAACCAGGGACAATACCGAAAGTCTCCCCGATCCAACACGGGCGCCTCCTATCATCTCTAAGCTTATGCTATATCCTCTTGGAGGATCCACAGATACCAGGTATACCCTGTCAGATCTGAATTTTCCCTGGAGAGACAACCGGACCGGACGGGAAAAGGCCGAGTGAGGGCGGTACTCCCCCACATGCCAAGACGAGTGGTTGCCCTGAGCAACCCACACTTGTGAGTATTATTCCTTACTACTAGTAACTTGACGTCAGTCCAACGTTAATACACCAGATTGGGCTCCCGATCTCCCTGTGTTCTTGTCATTTCAAGTTTGGATCACCATATATTGTCATGCGGTAATGCACTGCAGATTTTGCGGCGCTCGAGCATCATCATGACCACCTCCACTGGATCACGGCGCACCACGTATAGTGTGGCCAGTATCGAAAAAAATGAAATAGCCACTGCGACAATGGAGTGGTAGGGAAGCATGCCGCACTGCTACGTGAAGCGGTATGCATAAAAGGGGCCTCAGAGAGCATGCAGTGTGTTGGGATCCAAAGCCGTACAGTATCCCAACGCAATGCAAGCAGTGCAATACTGCATAACATGTGCATTAACAGAGGCAGTAAAGCACACTTTTTATTAAGTGTATGCTTCAATGCTTGCAACCTGAAGGTCACATGACATGCGGTCAACTTTCTCATTCCACTGCATTGCATTTCTGTTTTTACAGCTTCCACTGTGAACATAGCCTAGCGGAGGCTAAAATGCCTGGCTTTGCTGTTAACAATCAACCTCCAAATGCTTGCAAACCCCATACACTTGCAGTCCAAGGTCCCTCAAGCAACCCACCATTGGATGTTGTACGTGATTCCAGATAAAAATGCAATCCATTTGAACATGGAAAAAAAATAGGTGATTATGTCAGCGCCTAAACTACACCCGAGGTGACATGTGACATGATGAGATAGACATGGGTATGTACAGTGCTTAGCACACAAATAACTATGCTGTGTTCCTTTTTTTCTTTCTCTGCCTGAAAGAGTTAAATATCAGGTATGTAAGTGGCTGACAGGAAGTGACTACAGTGTGACCCTCACTGATAAGAAATTCCAACTATAAAACTCTTTCCTAACAGAAAATGGCTCCTGAGAGCAGGAAAGAGAGAAAAAGGGTCAATAGTTCATAGATTTTAGCTCTGGCATACTTCAATGAATGTGTCATTGAGCAAAAACAATAAAACAGTTAAAACTTAAAAATTAGATTTAAACATAAAATAAAACTGTGGAATATCTTAAAAAGTCATTTTTAGGAGAAGAAAGCAAGACACAATTGTTTATTTCATCAGTTTATTTTCACTTCAGGTGTCTTTTTAAGGGAGGGCAGCCAGCTCAAACTGTATTATTTAAAAGAAGAGCTCAAGTCAAGTGAATGACTCCTCCAAGGGCCCTCAGTATACAAATAAAAATAAGGCCTCGTTCACATCATTTAGCGCAGATGGCTGTGCGATTGGAACGCAACGCGTCCAATCGCACGCCATCTGCGCTCCTATGCGCTGCGCTGCAGATCCCATTCATTACAATGAATGGGATCTGCGCTGCGATTCCCAAAAATGCGTGCAGTACGCGATAGCGCAATCGTGCTGCCACGCAGCGCATATGATGGGAACGGTAGAAGGGCTGTCTATGCCCTTCTACCGTTCTTGCGTGTCGCACACTATACGCGCTGCCAAAATGCGGACGGCAGCGCGTATAGTCTGAACGAGGCCTAAAGGTTTCTACTGACACTTGGGGGGGGGGGGGGGCGGAGAGGTCTGGTGTCGGCCCTCTCTCTGGTTTCTTCCTCTAAACCTGCAAAGGTGCATCTAGTGATCAGGTGCTTTTTATGAAGCATTAAATACAGTAGATACAATAGACGTGTTTTATTGGAATTAAAGATTAATAGCCGTTTGATTATTAAGAACTTTAAATGTTTAATACTTGCAGTGTCTTGTTCCTGTTTCAAAATATTATAGTAGTTAATGCTATCCTGGATGATTTAAGTAGTTTGTTCCTTGGAATACAATATACCAGCATATCATCAATCAGATCTTGTAAATCTGATCTGTAGTAAATAGTTTACTTAACGTCCCTCCTACCTGAGCATGGTTGAAAGAGATATTATGGTTAAATGCAGTGAGAACTGGTCTAGATTTCAATTAAGTTATGCTCAAGCCATATTTTCCTGATTTCATTTAAAGTTATCTTATGCTAGAGTCCTGTATTTTGCTACCCATAATCTCCAGATATGCAAAACATCAATGGGGAAAACATAAAGTAATATTTTGCAGTTTTTTTATTATTATTATTAATACCAGCATTTATTTCCTGATTTTCTGACTGCAGAAACAGAAATTGGTCATATTTTCTCATAACTACTGATGTCATGCTGTTTGTTTTTTTTTATAACTTCTTTAAAGGGGCACTATGGCTAAATTCTTCTTATATTCTCATTTAATATAAAATATGTGCAATTGTAGCAATGTGTAAGACTTGTATTGTGGCTGAATAAAACTCTGCTTCAATATTGCTTTACCCTAAATCAGTGCTGGAGTCCCGTCGCCAGAGAAAGCTAAGCGACGCTGAACCAGCACATTCCATTCTGCAGGAGGAGGCTGCCTTATCAGTCGTTTCATCTGAAGTTGTAATCTCCCCCTTTGATGTATCGGGAGAGGTTTCACCCAACGTCTAACTGCACATTAGTGCTGTTACAGCTCCTCTGATCTGCCGTACGTCTCAGGACAATGACTTACGGCTCTGATGAAAAAAAATGCTCCCGCTGAGGCCCCCCTTCAGAGAAGCTGGCACAGGCAGGGTCACCACTTGTTGTCAGTTGCCATGGAGACAAGCTTCTCTTATGCACAGGATTCCAGCGTCTTGATTCAGCACACGCAAGTGCTGTGTAGCCAGTGTCCTGCTTGTGTCTCTGAAGGGGGGCCTCAGCGGGGAGCATTTTTTTCATCAGAGCCGTAAGTCATTGTCCTGAGACGTACGGCAGATCAGAGGAGCTGTAACAGCACTAATGTGCAGTTAGACGTTGGGTGAAACCTCTCCCGATACATCAAAGGGGGAGATTACAACTTCAGATGAAACGACTGATAAGGCAGCCTCCTCCTTTAGTGCCCCTTTAAACCTCTTTAGGGGCAAAACAATACAAATAGCTAGTTATATATTTTACAGTGTAAAGCAAGCCACACACATGCAGGGCCGGCCCTAGACTTTTTGCCGCCTGAGGCAAATTTTGAAAAAATTGCCACCGCCCCCCCCCCCTCACCTGGGTCCCCCGATCTGCGCTCCCCTCCAGCCTTAAATAGAAGCAGCTGCTATTTCTAAGAGGCACGGGCGGGGAGGACTCACCTCTTCCCAGCGTGCGCTCCACTGACGTCACTTCCTGCAGCGTTGCAGGAAGTGACGTCAGTGGAGCACACGCTGGAACGAGGAAGAGGTGAGTCCTCCCCGCCCGTGCCTCTTACAAATAGCAGCTGCTTCTATTTAAGGCTGGAGGGGAGCGCAGATCGGGGGACCCAGGCGAGGGAGGGGGGGGTCCGACCCCCCTCCCCGCCGCTAGGCCCAATACCCCCGTCCTGCCAGCAACCCCTCCAGCTCGGCGGCCGGCTCCCCGCACCCACAGACGGGCGGGTGCCGCCCCTGGAAATTTGCCGCCTGAGGCAAAAGTTTCACCCCGCCTCATGAGCGGGCCGGCCCTGCACACATGACATGAATTCTGATGCAATCTCCTTATTGATTGGAAAACAGTCACAAAAGAACCTAAAACAATTGATTTATTGTTATGTAATGACATCTAATCTTTCCCAAACAACCCATTTAATACACAGGTTGCACTTAAAGGAAATCTAACTGAAAATAATTATACGTGTAGCAGCAATAGTGTAAAGAACTAACTCGGTGGCTGTTATTCTTATTTTCATACTGAGGAGTTACATTTTGAATGTGAGGTCTCTGCAGCTGTGTTTCATTTGGCTCCTGACACAACTAAACAATTAGCTTTGGAGCTTAGGAGCACTCTCTTGCTTTCAGCATTGTTTGCAGTACTAGAAAAAAAGAGTTTTTCTTTTGTTTGTTTTTCAGGAATGAGGAATTTGATTGCAATTTGACTGCCTCATTTGCATACAACAACCACTTAGGTTTTTTTTCCATTTTAAGTGAAAAAAATAAGAAGTAAAATCTTTTCCAAACACTAAAAAGGCTTGGTACACATTTTTCTCTGCTTGGCCCTTATTCAATTCACTTTTTCTCCTAGAAGATACGTTTAATGTTCTGTGTACAATAGCTTTTCAGCACTCTGCAATTAAAAAAAAGTACCAAGAAGCAGGTGAAAAAGTATGGTACAGTTAAAATTATTTTCTTGCTTGCTGGTGGCTTAGTTAAAAAGCCTCTGTTCTCTATGGTTGTAATAACTCTAATGACAGATTTACGTAAACTTTCGAATTCCACATACAATGCTAACAAAATACCTTTGGTTGCTTGGTACCTCTTGCATTTTCCTGCAGAAGTTACTCTGAAATCAATATGGCCACACTCCCTATGTTGGGGTATATTCAGGGTTAAAGAGTGTGATTCTGCTTCTTCCATGGTGAACCAATTACCAGCAGAACTGCAAACTTGCATATCTCCTGGCAGCTAAGCCGATTCCATAATTTTATCAAATGGAAAATCGGTGCAGAAACAAGCATGCTTGATGGGCAGTTTGACCAATTACAGGATGAAATCAGTCAAATGTATCAATCGATCATGCTGCAAATTCTCAGGCTGACATGGCCGATCAGGTGCATGGCGGTAATGTCGTGTGAAATTGCGACGGACCCCCGGATGCTGTCCCGCCAAATGTAAATATGCCACCCTGGTGCCTGTGCATTCATATCTAACTTGCTCCAGCTTACTCGTCTGTCCAGCTGCTCCCGGTCTCGTTTGCTTCTTCTCTCAAGTACAGCCAGGCATGTGTATGTGATGTCACAAATGCACTAATGTGCTATATGCGGTTTTCTTGTGTTGGCTGCATGCGACGGCACCACTGATGGGGAAGCAGCAGATGAAACTAAGAGCAGCTGGACATTCGCGGCAGCTGGAGCAGGTGAGATGTGAATGCACACACAGGCACATTAACGTTTGAGGGGACTCTGGCCAGGCAGCATCACAAGGCTGATAACCGAATCCCAATCAAGGCCGATCAGGAATTGCCCTGTGGTGTATGGGCAGCCAACCCTCTCTGATCAGATTTGGTCGATCTGCTCATACATCATTAGATGATGTAGGGGCACCTTAAAAGTCACTGACATGGATCACTTGGAGTATAATTCTAGTTCTGACAACCCATTGGCACACAAGATGGCATTAATTGCTTCAAGCAGCATTTCCACTAGGTGAGAGCAGGGTAGCTAGGACAATATCAAGATGCTGAAAAGTATGTTGCACTATGTTTACTGTACAGGCAGCAAACTGATGAGGCTCCGTAAAAAAACCCTTAAGGGTCAGTTAAAAAAAACCTGTCCGTTCTGTGCACTATTGTTCTTATGACTACATGTCCCTACAACACAAATACGGAAATATACAGACTTTGTCCCTGCTCAGCCGCACCAACCCCCCCCCCCCCCCCCCCCACCCTTCCCTTCAAAAAAAAATCTGTCTCGGTATGCAGCAATTTTCTAATTACTGCATGTGCACAACCACAGATAAGGTATTAGACATAAGTTGAAAAAACTTGTAGATTGTCCATACTGAGCCCTCAGGAGACTTTTCTTGGATAATTACTCCATACATAGGTACAAAGGATTTTTTAATACAGGACCCTAAGCCAACAACAGGAAGGTGAGAGAAATCTGGGTTACCCATGTCTGCACACACTATATGCAGTGGCTGGAGAGTGTAGTGGTTAAGCAGTGCTTGGTGAGCTTTTCAGTATGTCATATGCCTGGCTTTCCCTGCTTCTTGTTTGGGTCTTGGAGTTATATTAGTTATATAGTAAGATGTTGTCTTAATTGGCAGCCATGGCCACAGGATTCTGGCCTTTTCTTGTTTTTCTTCCCTTTTCCCTACTAATTCACCTTGTCCCCCCCCCCCCCTCCTGATGGTGTGCAGTGTGATCTGGTGTGGCCTGGGATGCTGGGTGCAGGTTGTGGGGAGTTTTTTTCTGTCTTGCTGCTGCCTGGTTCCATTGTCTGTGCAGGTACAGGTCAAGTGGAGTCCACCGCTGCTACCCAGGATGGCAGGGCTCCACTGAGGTCAGAAGACACTGTACTAATAGGAACACCTTTAGCCTTGCTGGATGCTAGCTCCATCCACCCATCGGCTGCTGCTGCTCCACAGCAGCAGGGACACCTTTGGATCAGCCCCTCCATGATGCCAGCTGCTAATCCGGAAGTAAGGGCCGCCAAGAGATGATGCTTCTGTGACAGCCAGATTATCTTGACCAGCCCGGCCGAATGCTGCCCAGGAGTCCGGACATACCACAGAAATTAACACTACTGCACCTTTTGAACTGGAATACCTTGGCCAGCTCTGCTAGATGCAACATGTCAGCAACCGAGATCCTCAACAGCATCAGCCATCACAGCAGGTTTCTTTCATGAAGAACTGGGTCATCACTGCTGAACCTTTGCCTCCCTCTGACCGCCCCCCCCCCCCACTTTTCAATGTCTACTTAGGGATAAAAGATGATGCAAAGTGCAAATGGTGGCACCTTAGTATGGCAGCCTCAGCTCTTGGCTTTCAGACATTATCCCCCCTCTTTCCAAAACCTGTATGAGGCAAAATAAATTATTCTGATATTCTGAGTCTAAAGCATTTCGAGGATGCAAACTGCCTGGAGGATTAATTAACTCATTTGACTTATTGAGCACACTCCAAGACAACATGGAAGTCTATGGAAAATTATCTGATCCATAACAGTCGAAATGGGATCCCTACATGTGTGGTGTAGGCAAGTGTGATTGTTAGAGGTGTGTGGTGTACCTCCACAGCCAGCTGTGTAGTTATCAGCAAGTAGGCACTCATGTTTAATAGGTTTTATTTACTGGTGTTTGCAATGTTGTTTAATAAAAAGTGTTATTTGTGAATTGAAGCAAAGTCTGACATCTTATGCATGACGTTGTTAGCTTGGCCTGACCATTGTTCCCCCGTAACACACTATATGCAGTGGTTGGATAGTGTAGTGGTTAAGGGCTCTGCCTCTGACACAGGAGACCTGGGTTCAAATCTCGGCTCTGCCTGTTCAGTAAGCTGCACCTATTCAGTAAGGAGTTTCTTGGCAAGTCTCCTTAACACTGCTACTGCCTACTGAGTGCGCTCTAGTGGCTGCCTCGCAGGCACTTTGAGTCCGACAGGACTAAAGCGCTATACAAATACTGCAATTATTATTATTATATTTACCCTGAGGCACACTTTGCAGAATTCAAAACTGCACTGCAACGCCCCACTGCAAATGTAGCCTGAAGGTGGCCACACATCATACAATTAAAAGATCAAATTTTACACCAATTCGATCAATATGATTGGTTGTTCCGAAAAATCAAAAGACCGAGTGCAAGTTTTATATGGGGCTCCAAGCACTGTTTTAATATGAAGCCCCAAAACCTTCCAAGGACATCTGCAGTGTCGGAGAGGTTTAATAAGAGTAAGGAAACACTTTGTTAAGGAATACCACTATTCATTGCAAATATAGAGGTGTTCATTACCATCAGAGCACCAATGAAAAGCTAATAAGATGGACAAAGGAGGGCCCTGGACCCTGGTGCAGTCGCAACCTCTGCATTCCCTATTGCTATGCCACTGATTGCCATCACAAACAATCCCTCAGTGGGGCTCAAAACCTAAACCTCCTGCTGCACACTAAGGATAAATTAGCCAGACATTAGGCAGCCATGTTTGATTTTTGCTAACTGATTTTTATGGTAATCTTTGCAGTTGGATGCCTCTTGTTCTTCCTCCCACCCTGCTCTACATATGGTGTGCCATAGCTTTAAATGATACCTGAACTGAAATGTGACATAATGAGATAGACATGTGTATGTACATTGCCTAGCACACAAATAACTATGCTGTGTTCCTTTTTTTCTTTCTCTGCCTGAAAGAGTTAAATATAAGGTATGCAAGTGGCTGAGTCAGTCCTGACTCAGGCAGGAAGTGACTACAGTGTGACCCTCACTGATAAGAAATTCCAACTATAAAACACTTTCCTAGCAGAAAATTGCTTCTCAGAGCAAGAAAGAGGTAAAAAAGGGGAATTTCTTATTAGTGAGGGTCGCACTGTAGTCACTTCCTGTCTGAGTCAGGACTGAGTCAGCCACTTACATACCTGATATTTAACTCTTTCAGGCAGAGAAATAAAAAAAAGGAACACAGCATAGTTATTTGTGTGCTAGGCACTGTACATATACATGTCTATCTCATTATGTCACATTTCAGTTCGTGTATCCTTTAAGATCACTGTACCGATGATCGAACAATGCAGATCCAAATCCAAACAAGGCGAGCACAACCTTTAGTAAATTTGAAGCTCTTTATTAGAAAAATCATTAAAATGACACGTCACAAATAAAAATGGCTGTAGCCGCTACAGACATTTTTACTTGTGACATGTAATTTTAATGACTTTTCTAATAAAAAGCTTCTCTAGTCAAGGTGTAAAAATATCACCTAGGAAACTGAATTGCATATGGGCCAGGGAGTCTTATTCAATTCACTTTTTCTCTTAAGTTTTCTCCTAGAAGATATTTTTTCATCTTCCGTTTATATAATAATAAATATAAAATAACTTTGGCACTCTTCAATTAAAAACAGTACCAAATAGTAGGTGAAAAAGACCTGTCAAAATTATTCTGAGTACTTTCTTGCTTGCTGGTGGCTTAAAGAGAATCTGTATTGTTAAAATCGCACAAAAGTAAACATACCAGTGCATTAGGGGACATCTCCTATTACCCTCTGACACAATTTCGCCGCTCCTCGCCGCATTAAAAGTGGTTAAAAGCAGTTTTAAAAAGTTTGTTTATAAACAAACAAAATGGCCACCAAAACAGGAAGTAGGTTGATGTACAGTATGTCCACACATAGAAAATACATCCATACACAAGCAGGCTGTATATAGCCTTCCTTTTGCATCTCAAGAGATCATTTGTGTGTTTCTTTCCCCCTTCTGCTCTCATGCACTGAAGTTTCAGGCTGCTCTTTTCTTCCTGCAAA
Organism: Hyperolius riggenbachi; assembly: GCF_040937935.1. Taxonomy (NCBI): domain Eukaryota; kingdom Metazoa; phylum Chordata; class Amphibia; order Anura; family Hyperoliidae; genus Hyperolius; species Hyperolius riggenbachi. Next base: position 124,280,495 of record NC_090656.1, read on the forward strand.
CAGCTTTGCCCTTGTCTGTAATTACTCAGTATGTGAAAGCCCAGCCAGCTCAGAGGAAGATTTATCCAGCTTGTAAAAGATAAGAGAGAAGAGAGAAGCTGCTCTAATCTAAATATCACACAGGCAGTGTGCAGAGAGGGGCCTGGAAGTCCCCCTTCATAGCAGAACCACAACACTGAAGAACTTGGCAGTCTTCCAGACACAGGCCGACAAGTCTGACAGGGGAAAGATACATTGATTTATTACAGAGACTGTTATAGTAGAACGTGCTGCAGTAAGCTAGAACACATTAGAATAGCTTTTTGAACTTGTAGGATGATAAAAAACAGGATGCAATTTTTGTTACGGAGTCTCTTTAAAAGGCATTTTATTGATAAGGTATAAATATCACTTAGAATAAAGCTTAGGAGAAACTGGCCCATACGCAATTATCATTTTCTCCTGAGTTTTCTCCTAACAGATCATTTTTCATCTTCTATTTAAAATAACTTTCCAGCACTATTCAACTGAAAAAGTACTGAAAAGTGGGTGTAAAAGAACGATCAAAATTATTTTGAGTATTTTCTTGCTTCCTGAAAGTGATGCTCGGATATCCCCGATTACGGATTTGACCAAATTCGGCCACGGCTGAATCAAAATCCAGATAAGTCATGATTGTGATCTGGATTTGAAATGGACTTACGTATTCAACTTGGATTTTTGCTGTGATTGCCTGTAAAATCCGGGATCATGCCCGTAATCCGGATTTTCCTTTAACGTTAATAGCAAAGCCCCCACACATGCTACAATCATCCAAATTGCATGGATTATAAAGGTGATCAGTGGCTACTTAACTTAAAAAAAAAAATTCAAAAAGACTTTATCGTTTTTGAGAAAATTTTAATTTAAAGTTTCAAATAAAAAAGTATTGGTTATTAAATCCCGCCAAAACCCACCGACTTTAGCAGTTAATAGCAAAGCATTTTGCAGGATATATTAAGTAGAACAGTGGGAACAAGGGAAAAACATTTAAAAAGACCTTATACTTTTTGAGAAAATAAATTTTAAAGGTTCAAAGGAAAATAGTATACATTAATGCTGTAATGACAGTTAATGTATTTACCGCATTTACATGTATACTTTTTTCCTTTGAAATTTCCTTTGAACCTTTAAAATCAATTTTCTCAAAAAGTATAAGGTCTTTTTGAAAAAAAAATTCTCTTGTTCCCACTGCTCTACTTAACATTTTCAGCAAATTTGGTGTTTGTATCATGTAAGGGGGCTTTGCTATTGACCGATAAAGTCGGCAGATTTAATCATGGATATGTTCCGAATACTAGTAACCACAACCAAATATGTGATTGAATTTGGATACGGAATCGAATCACGGCGGCGGATAGTGGAATGTTCGTGTATCATGGCTATTCCATGATCACAAGGTCGTGATGAGTATCACTACTTTCTGGTGTCTTAAAATGCCTTTTATTGACAACTTTGAAAATATCACCAAGGAGAAAACTCAGGAGCAAAGCATAAAAGCATATTGGCCACTGGCCAGCGTGAATAGAACAGGGGCCAGGGTCCTTTAGCACTCTTGTAACTTTAGCGTGTCAGCTCAATAAGCCTTGTTTCTATGTTTCTAAACAGACTAAGAAAAATCAATGATGGTGTGCTGGAACTCAGTTGATTTTATCAAATCTATATGTATATTCTGGTGTCACCCAATTCTTAAGGTAAATAAATGGTTCATTTATATTTCTGTTGACAGATGGTGATAGAATGCCCTGTCCATTTTATTAAAGACCTTTACAATCGCTGCCTTCTGTAGTTGAAGAAAAATATTCTCTTGGTCCTAGAGGTGATAAATAAATAGGAATTCTTGTGGACTGCAGAATGCATACCAAACCTGACTAGCAAGCCTTTGTTGCAATCTCTCTAAACGGGGCATGGGTATCCTATTAGTAATTCATTGCTCATAGTATAACATCTTAAACAAATACAATATTTAAGAGTCTCAAAGCTATCCCAGCTGCTGTTTGTTCAGTGCGTAAACTGTAAAATCTATTTACTTATTATATTTACAATTTTTCAGAACTCTATTAACATTGTGACAAATGATGCACCAAGTTTCATTGTTATGGTTTTATTATTCCAGGTACTTCCTTAACGCAGAACACTTTATAGCACCTCTATCATTTTCCTATTAACTCAAGGCGAAATTCTAAAATGACTTTTTTCTTGGTAATTTCATATGAGAGCTTAAGTAGGCCATGTTTCAAATTCAGTTTAAAAGAAGAAAGAAAAAGAAATAGATTTTTTTACAGTATTTTTTTTTATTCAGCAAAATGTCAATCTAATTGGCAATTTTTTGTACAGAAACCTAGATGATACAGCACGATAGAGAACAATAATATTTATTGAACCCCAAGTCTTGGGACTTTGCTATTTTAATGTTAGAGACATATATATTGCCACATTAAAGCAACACGCACATCTGCTGACAAAGCAACGGCATGTGGAAGTGTGGGTGGGCCACAAAAAAAAAATTGATGGATTTAATTCAATATGTCATTGGTTTCTTATTAAAATATTTGAATTTTTAAATTAATAAAAAGTATGCTAAAAAAATAAAGCACTCTCCATTGCACTTAAATTATTTTGGTATCTAAGATTTTACCCCTCTTACTGTTACCTTACTGGAACAGGAAGTGAAGGTTAACGTGCTCCAACAGAAACATGGACAGATCCTAGCCACAGACTTGGAGTTCCATTTTAATAAGTACAGTTGAAATGCCTGTGTTAAAAATAAAGGAAATGCTACACCACATACTTTGCTAGCGTGCAAACTTGCCGCCAACACACTGTAATAGATTATTGCTAGGTATACTATATATTTTTCTACAATGGACTCCATCAGCTAGCCATTGTACCATCTTAAAAAAAAAAAAAAAAAAAAAAAAAGCTGCTCTATGCTCTACCTCCTCTGTATATCCCGGTAGCAGAGAGTATATAGCCAAACAACTGTGGTAGATGAAATGTTAGCAAACGCTAACATTGACTAAGGCCGGATCCACACTATAAGCGCTTTTGTGAGAGCTTGCATTTGATTAGTGCTTGCAGAGCGCTAGTTAAAAAATCGCTCCCATTCACTTTCATTAAAATCGCGGTAAAAATCGCATAAAAATTGCCGCGATCACGTACGTTTTTTGCATACGTGATCTTGATCAAAGTGAATTGGAGCAATTTTTTAACAAGTGCTAAGCAAGCGCTAATCAAACACAAGCGCTCACAAAAGTACTTATAGTGTGGATCCAGCCTAAGTTTTGGCACATGCTGTCTAAGACCAAAATTTCCTTAATTAAAATCATGACAAGACAGGCCGTGGCATCACAGCAGATGAAATACGTTATGTATTTTTTGTCCCTTATTGATAATGCTATTTTAAATCATGAGCTATGATTAAAGTGATTAAGGACAGAAATGTCTAAAACATGTTAGTTGCTGTTATGATGCTGCCTATCTTGTCAAGATGAAAATAAATTAAATTGTGGTCTTAGACAGCATCTGCCAACACTTAGTCAATCCATCTGTACATATACATAGAATGTGTAACTTGACCACTACAGGTGGTGTTCCCCTTATGGACCAGAGAAATTTTCACATATCAGTGCGCCTCCTAATATTTTGCTAATAACTTTATCACTACTTATCACACCAAAATGATCTATATCTTGTTTTTTTGCCACCAATTAGGCTTTCTTTGGGTGGTACTGTTTGCTAAGAATTATTTTATTCTATTAACATATTAACTACCTAACGACCGCGTCACTACAACAGGCGTGACCGCGGCGGCAGCCCCAGGACCGCCTAACGCCAATTGGCATGAAGTCCTGGGGCCGGCTACTGCAGGAGATCATACGCGGGTTGTGCGCGCATCTCCTGCTTGGGGGGCGGAGCTCCACCCCGCCTTCAGTCTCCAAGCAGCGAGTCCCCGCTTGGGAGACTGTTAGATGGCGAAACTGCTGTCTTTTAACTAAGTACAGCGCTGCGATCTGCAGCAGCACTGTACTGGGGACAGCCGTGTGACATGGCTGTCCCCCTGGGACACAGGAGAGCGATACGCTCTCATAGGCTGAAGCCTTTGACAGACGGTCGCCAGGATTGGCCGGCTGGGGGGAGGGAGGGGTTTTAGAAAGAAAAAAGTAAAACGAGCAAAATGTATTACTAAAAAAAATATTTGTGTAAAATAAAAAATAAACACTGTGGGGGGATCAGACCCCACCAGCAGGAAGCTCTGTTGGTGGGGAGAAAAGAGGGGGGGGGGGGAATCACTTGTGTGCTGAGTTGTGTGACCCTGCAGCTATGCCTTAAAGCTGCAGTGGTCAATTAGGTAAAAAATGGCCTGGTCTTTAGGGGGGGGGGGGGGTTAACACTGCGGTCCTCAAGAGGTTAATGGGAATAATCAGAACATTTTTTAAAAAAATCATTATTTCTCAGTTTTCAGCATTTATATTTTTTAGTTTCAAAAGATTTTTTATTAAGAAAAGTAAATAAAAAGATAAAACAGCAGAGGTATTGACCCCAAAGGGACTATGCTATGAAAACAAAGTATTACAGTGAACATAACAGGGGTACCAAATATAGCATTTATATTTTTTAAATAAAACATGCTACTGTGGATAAAACCCACACATTTTATTTGCCCATTTGTCCTGGATATTGCAACATTTAAATTATGTCCCTAGTACAATGTATGGCGACAATATTTTATTTCGATATAAAGGTGTATTTTTTCACTCTTGTTGTTTGTTTACACTGCATCACTAATTACAAGCTCTTATCTGCAAAAATGTATTTAATGTTTTTTAAATGTCACTTTTTTTGAAAAGTGTTTTATTTTGGCAACCATGGGAGGGAAAGGTTAATTAAGCGAGGATTAATATTTTTTTTATCAAATGTATGTAGGTGTCCTTTTACTTTTTAGCCACTAGATGTCCCGCCACTTTATTCCTGTGTACTGTGAGCAATACACAGGAATTGTTGTGTGTATGTTTTTACATTCACTTTGTCAATGACCACTGGCATCTCACTGATGCCATTGATCATTGATCACAGGCACTTTGATCGATGAATGGGAGGTTTGTGAATGGGAACATGTGCTTTAATTCACCAATCAGTGTTCTAGTGGGCAGCGATGAGAACGTGCATGGGAGCGTGCATGAGTGCGTGGAGCCGGCGACCACAGCAATGTACTATGCCCCAGGAGCTAAGATGGAGTCTTAAAGAGTAACTCCAGGCTTAACAAACATACTGTCATTAAGTCACATTAGTTATGTTAATTAAAATAGATAGGTTATATAATCGCTTACCCACACTGTTTTAAAAGAACAGGCAAATGTTTGATTTCATGATGGCAGCCATCTTTTTGGTTGAAAGGAGGTGACAGGGAGCAAGAGACACAGTTCCAACTGTCCTGTGTGCTGAGCACCTCTCCCAGTTGCTAGGCAACGTGAATAACAACATAGGAAATCCCATCATGCTCTGCACAGCACCAGAGAAAAAAAGCCTGCTTTTTTTTTCTTTGATGGGTGGAGCTAAACTAAAAATGTAGCTAAAAATGATGCTTTGGTAAGAAAAACAAAGTTCTGATGCTGTGAAACTGTTACAGAAACACCAAGCCTTTTCAGTTCTGCTGAGTAGATTTTTAGTCCGGAGGTTCACTTTAACCTATTTTGGTTCCTGGACGTAGAAACTACGTCCAGGAACCATGCGCGCTACCGCGCGCTCCTGCGGCCGGTCGCGCGCGTGCATGTGCACTCCTGGCCGCGGATTCGGTAGCCACGGAATCAATGTATCGGGCTATGGTGCCCGATCACTGATTCCTCTCCCCCGCTGAAAAAGCGACAGCTTCTCTCGGAAGCTTCGCTTTTTCTGGCCGTTCCCTCCCCGATGCGTCACTCTAAGCATGTGTTACGCTTAGAGTGACGTCATGTAAACAAACTCATGGCCGCCATCTTGTGGCCAAAAAGTAAAACTACAACAAAAAGTTAAAAAAAATTAAAATCAACACACAATTACAATTACAACTATGGTTTACATCCCACCCTCCCAAAAATACCCAAATAAAATGTTTAATATAAAAAAAAAACATTACAATAAAAAAAACATGTAAATATTTACCTAAGGGTCTAAACTTTTTAAATATCAATGTAAAGATGAAATATTTCTATATGTTTTTTATTTTAAACTTGTAAATAGTGATAGATGCAAAACGGAAAAAATGCACCTTTATTTCCAAATAAAATATTGTCGCCATACATTGTGATAGGGACATAATTTTAACGGTGTAATAACCGGGACATATGGGCAAATACAATACGTGAGTTTTAATTATGGAGGCATGTATTATTTTAAAACTATAATGGCTGAAAACTGAGAAATAATGAATTTTTTTTGTTTTTTCTTATTCTTTCTGTTAAAATGCATTTACAGTAAAGTGGCTCTTAGCAAAATGTACCCCCCAAAGAAAGCCTAATTGGTGGCGGAAAAAACAAGATATAGATCAGTTCATTATGATAAGTAGTGATAAAGTTATAGGCTAATCAATGGGAGGTGAACATTGCTCAAGTGAAAACGACGGAACGCGAATGGGTTAAAGGACGTAGATACACTATACTAAACCTGGTCTAATAACCAGTTAAAGAAATACAACTATGGAGAACTTTGTCAAAACGTCCACCTTGTAAGGTAAATGCTTATACAGTCTTTGTACAACCTTTTTACCATGAAGGAACCATTACAACTATTTTTGGATCTCAGGGAACCCCTGCATGAAAATTAAACATTAGTTTGGGAGATGGGATTTATTTTGTATGCTCTTCAGTGCTTGTGTGATTGAATGCTTTTCTTTAGAGATGGTCAATAGATAATTATAAGTTACATGCAAACAAAATTATACGCTGTCTGCAATTTGCACAAAATGTGCATGTAAATAGACATTCTTTGCATTTCATTGACCATCTCTGTTACAGTTGTGTACCGCTAGGTAGGCTAGAACTTGGGACAGGCAAACAAGGCAAGAGGACCCAGTATTGCCAAGGAGGTATAGTTACAAACACACCTTACCCTGGCAGCCAAGCTGATATTCCCTCATGAGTGTTCTCTCATCAAGGACCCCCCCAGGTGTTCTTTGATGGGAGACCCCCCCCCCCCCCTCCAGTGTTTACAGCCTTTTCCTTGCCAACTCCTAGTGGCCTCACAGCCTGGGGACCTATCTTCCAAGGGTCATAAGACAAGTGTGGACTGCAATTTTCAATCTCATAACAATTGTAGCCACAAAAACACCTGACCCCTTAATCTGAAAGCAGTAGTAGTAATTATGGCCCCCTTACTTCTCTGTGCCTCCCCTGTAGTTACTTCTCTGAGGGGGGGGGGGGGGAGGGGTACAGGGGATGAATGCCAGGGAACCAACAAAAATCCTCAAGGATCCCTAAGGTCCCACAGAACCCTGCTTGAGAAAGCATGCATTCATGTATTCATTCATTATAGGCTAGCCAATGTAGGTAAGGTCCATCTGAATTCTGTGTAGGTCAGGGTGCGGTAATGGAAACTGTATATTGTGCACTTACTTATTTCCAAGCCTCTGTACACATCATTGATGTGTGTACACTGCAACCACACATGCTGCCTGTAAAGACTAATAAACTTTTTACTGATGAACAATAATGTATTTTAACCAATTTAAAACAGTGCTGTGTTTGCTGACACACCTTCTTCTGAATGTACCAGTAATGTTTTTTTTATGATGTCTTCATTTAAAGGGACTCCGAGCAGTGCAGAAACTATGGAAAGATGCACATCATTTTAAAGCTCTCTTTCTCCTCTTTCCAATGATATATAAACCGCCACCCTACGCCTTTTAGTTTTCGCTATTTTCGCGATTGAAATTGCCGCGGCCGCGATTTCGATCGCGAAAATAGAGAAAACTAAAAGGTGTAAGGCAACGATTTAGGTGTCGTCAGAAAGAGGAGAAAGAGTGCTTTAAAATGATATCCATCAAGCCATAGTTATATTGTATTACACAGGGCGACTTTTTGTCAAAGTCAGCAGCTGCATTCAGCAGAATGGAGCTGCTGACACTGGGGAAAGTGTCGTCCTGTGTAATACAATATAACTATGGCTTGATGGATATCATTTTAAAGCTCTCTTTCTCCTCTTTCTGACGGCACCTAAATCGTCGCCCTACACCTTTTAGTTTTCTCTATTTTCGCGATCGAAATCGCGGCCGCGGCAATTTCAATCGCGAAAATATCGAAAACTAAAAGATGTAGGGTGGTGGTTTATATATCATTGGAAAGAGGAGAAAGAGAGCTTTAAAATGATATGCATCTTTCCATAGTTTCTGCACTGCTCGGAGTCCCTTTAATAAGGGACTCCGAGCAGTGCAGAAACTATGGAAAGATGCACATCATTTTAAAGCTCTCTTTCTCCTCTTTCTAATGATATATAAACCGCCACCCTACGCCTTTTAGTTTTCGCTATTTTCGCGATTGAAATTGCCGCGGCCGCGATTTCGATCGCGAAAATAGAGAAAACTAAAAGGTGTAAGGCAACGATTTAGGTGTCGTCAGAAAGAGGAGAAAGAGTGCTTTAAAATGATATCCATCAAGCCATAGTTATATTGTATTACACAGGGCGACTTTTTGTCAAAGTCAGCAGCTGCATTCAGCAGAATGGAGCTGCTGACACTGGGGAAAGTGTCGTCCTGTGTAATACAATATAACTATGGCTTGATGGATATCATTTTAAAGCTCTCTTTCTCCTCTTTCTGACGGCACCTAAATCGTCGCCCTACACCTTTTAGTTTTCTCTATTTTCGCGATCGAAATCGCGGCCGCGGCAATTTCAATCGCGAAAATATCGAAAACTAAAAGATGTAGGGTGGTGGTTTATATATCATTGGAAAGAGGAGAAAGAGAGCTTTAAAATGATATGCATCTTTCCATAGTTTCTGCACTGCTCGGAGTCCCTTTAATATGGTGAACCCCTTGTGGGCTGTAGCGGCAGCACACACATCCTTTATAATAGGCTCCCGTTAGTTGATGAAATCTTTGGAAAGTGATGAGAAAATGTTTATATATATAATTTCCTTCTATTTGGCATAATTCTGATGTGTCATTCACACACAGCTCAGGGGCCAGGGGTTCCATTCAGCGAATTTGGTGGAAATAGCTTGGGGCTTCCTTCCTGTATAATACTGTAGGTTACTGAGCATAATGAAGACCTATTACAAGGAGGAACCCTACTGAACGTAACCTAATGATTACAACTGCTTGTATTTTACAATACTGATTTATACATTATTCAGTCGATGTTCACCCATTGTTAAATATTTCTTCTCCCGATTTACATTCTTGAAATCTATCACAGCTGGCAACATCTTTACTGCTGGCAAAGAGCACCACTGTGGAATGTTTGTTTGTTGTATTTTCCGAAGTGAGCAGAAACAACACCTGGACTCCCAGAGTGCTATGGGGCAGATGGCTGCACATTTAAATAGCCTAGGATAAACATCACTGGGAGGGCAGGTTTGCATACCAATATACGGAAATATATAGATATAGTAAGTGTTTCTAATGCTAAAATCAGGATTATTAACATAAAACTGGGTATCCTGAATAATGTACAGACTAACCAGCAAGCTCATGGTGAACCAGAACTCGTTGGAGTGTGTGAGGGGCTACAATGGTCCTAAAAGCCTCCTTACTAAAATGCTATGGAAAAAAAAAAGTTTGCTATCTTAAAACAGAAAGTATTTGCAATAATTCAGGTTGGAGTGAGCTCTGAGATGTCTCCCAGTGCATTACTGCTGAATATATGCAAATTAACCATTAGTGCGCTTAGAAGCTAAACACACCTCCAGATCCCCTGGAATGCAATGATGTGTCAGCTGTTAATTGTACAGAGCCACAACATGTATGCATGTTGGATTATTGTGGCTCTGTACGATACTGTTACGCTCAGTGGTATATTCTCCACAGTCAGCACGACATGCATAACCTGACGTGAAGAAGACACACACGCAAGCACAAGGAACCAGGATATCCCCACAATTGTAGTGGAGGAGAGGACTGACTCCCGTAGGAGATGTGGCGCACAAAGCAGGTGTAGATCCGAGCAACCACAAACAATACTTAAATGCAATGGATACGATATTCCTAGCATATTACAGTTACAGCTATCAATGAAGCTACAAATGACTGACTAACATATGTATATATCGGCGATGAACCGATATATAACATAAGCAAGGAACGCTAGCTAGGAATTAGAACAATACATGGAACAGGACTAGGAAGGATTCGCTACTTCTACGCAGAAGTGAGCGCAATCCAAACGAGGTAACAGGAACAGGACTAGGAAGGATTTGCTACTTCTACGCAGAAGTGAGCTCAATCCACACAAGGTAACAGGAACAGGACTAAACTAACTAAGCACGGGTGATCACAATACGCGCAACCTAACAAAGCGTGCTAGAAACGGACTGACTGAACACAGGATATAAACAGTTCGAGTACGTATATATCAGCGACACTGATGTATTAACATAACACGAATACAAGGAAAATAACAAACGTGCTAGTATGCGTATATATCGGCGATGAACCAATATACGATGTAAGACCAGCAAAGTAACAAATACTGATAAAAAGGATCAGGACTAGAAGGACTCATTGACCCCATTCGCAGGAGTCAGTGCAGTCCACACGAGATCTAGGAACGGGGGGTGGGGGGCCAGACAGAGTAACAGACTGATCTGAAACTATGATAGCCCATGGAGCACTGCAGGAAGCAGTCCTTTATACTGAGGTCATCCAATGTAGGCAGACATGCAGATTCCCACACAGGTGAATGATAATCAATCACAGGCTGACAGCAGGAAAGGGCAGACAATGATATGCAGCCTGCCTGAAAGGGAATCAAAAACTGCTTGTCTACAGTAAAACTGCAGCCAGCAGTACATGCTGCAGAAGTGATCATAACAGATACTTCATAGAGCTACAATAATCCATGCCATGCACTGATGAAGAACAACCAGTCTGAAACAGTCTGTGTGCATGTTGGATTAGTGTGACTCTGTTGATTTGCATATATTCAGCAGGAATGCACTCAGAGTTAACTAAAACCTGAATTATCGCAAATACTTTCTGTTTTAAGAAAGCAAACTTTTGCCTTCTGAAAAATGTATTACATCCTAACATATGCCATTGCAGTGCAATACACCAAAGCTTGTCAGAGGAAGAGCTGCAAGTAGCAGAAAATGGGTGAAAGCATGGAAATAAAAAGCAGTTTTTATAGCCAACTATAAATTGGTCCCTAGAAATTGTGGTAAATGTGCTTGAAAAGCCAGATAAAAGATGTGGCTAGACTGTTCACTTTTCTGTTCTTATCTTATCATGTTTATATTACAAACCTGGAGATAAATCAAAGGAATGTACGTACAGCATAGCTCTTCTATCCGGTCTTCATTATCATCATTATCTTATAATTATTATTATTATAATATAGGGCCTAATGCCTTAAAGAGGATCTGTATTGATAAAAAACGCCCCTGGGGGGTACTCACCTCAAGAGAGGGAAGCCTCTGGATCCTATCGAGGCTTTCCCCATCCTCCGTCCCACGGTGGCAGCGATAGAGCTCCCCAAACGGTGGGGATGTAAATATTTACCTTCCTGGCTCCAGCGTAGGCACAGTAGCGGCTCTCAGCGGCTAGATTCAAAGTGATTGAGAGCCGACCACTAAGGCAGAGGCGCTTCTAAGTACAGACAGTACAGCAAATTGCCTAATGCTGGGGATACACGGGTCGACCCGGCGGCTCGATTAGCCGCCGGATTGACTCCCGTCGCGTCCCCGTCGCCGCCCGGATCGATTCCCGCTCGTCCCCGCGGGCGCTCCTTATCTTCTGCTCGATTCCCCGCTATTGTCCGTCCGCGGGGATCGAGCGGGGAATCTATCTGGTGGGTCATCGGACCTGTCGGATATTATCAATCGAGCCATCAGCATTGATAAGGGGAAACGTACCGGTTATCCCCAGCATTAGACGCTGAGCAGTCTGGTAGGCGGCAGTCCTAAAAAAAAAAAGTTTGTATTACTGAAAACGAAGGGTCTGGAGAAAATCTTTCTATTCTGTGCACAAGGGTTCTGATGACTGCAACTGCTTACTGAGCCACTGATAAGGAGTTTTGTAGACAGAGATTTGCACTAAGTCCCCATTCATTGTTATCTGGCGATCTCCTGCTCTGTGCACTTCTACTGTCCCGCCCCTCCCTGTGCCGGAGAGGAAAATAAAACACAACAGAAGAAGATGTCTGTTACAGGAGGTAACAAGTCATGCAAGACATGCCAGGAGTGCAAAGCTCCACGCTCGAGAAAATCAATCCCCAGACAGTTGCATGTTACTTGGCACTGACCGTCTCCCCTGCCATGCTGTTTGTCCTTTGCAGCACTAGGGACATTTGTATTTCCTCACCAGACCCCGATCACCTCCTGAATGTGATGGCTTCCAGACTCCTCTGATAAGGTGCTGTGTGAATAGCAGGAGGACTGGCTAAATTAAAAGCTGAAGTCACTGATTCAGCACACAAAAGGTTAAATTCTGGCTGCAGCTCAGGGAGGGTGAAGCACATGGTCGATAGATTTGCGGCTGATTTTGCTCGATTCGATCTATCTGACAGCATGGAAAATGTAGGTCGATCTGCTGCTGGCAGCAGATCGATGGCCCATAGAGTTGCATTGGATCTAATGGTCTAATAATGCATTTAGATCAATTTCCAATAGATTTCATTCTGAAATCTGTTGCTAGTGTGTGGCACACATCAGATAGATTCCAGTTAGATTGGACTTGACAGGCATCTGACAGATATCTATCTGATGGTCGAATCTGCTGCAAATCTATAAGTGTATGGCCACCTTAACAGGGGGTAACATATCTGCATATCCCATAATGGATCAGGGGCGCCTGATCCACCAGGCCATACAGGCTGTCACCTGGAGCAATGTGCAAGGGGGGGAGGGACTGTGTGATAGACGCAGCACCAGTTCAACGGCCGCAGCCCAAGGAAGCTGTGGTAGGCAGGGCAGGCAGCCGTATTACAATTACTTTCTGGTGAAACGCAGCCGCATCACGATTATTTTCATGAAGTGGCACTACAGGGGAGAGGATGGGGGAGCGTGTCGGTTTGCCATGGGGAGGGTGGGGGGCAGCACAGATTTTCTCGCCTGGAGTGACAAGATGGCTAGAGGCGCCCCTGCACTAAGGTGTACTCTGTTGGCCACCCTGGACAATTAAGGAGTCTTGCCCAAAGACTAATGTACAACCTCCAAAAAATAACAGCGGTCCGGCTGAGCAAAGGATCCAGGAGATAATGTTCCAGTAGATGACACCAATTACCGAAGCTCCACTACTGGTGGGACAAGTGAGTCTGTAAAACAAGATAAAACAGGAGCACTCTATGGTGCATTAACGTTGTATTACTGATAAAAAGGATAAAAGATTGCACTTACAAGATGTAAATGCTATTCAAAGCATATCGCCCAACATCAGGGCTGCGAGGATTCCCTTCTTCCCTCACCTATCTCAAAATCTGTGGCCAGCAGCAGGGATGTCAAGATGAATCTCAGACCATCGGGGTGGGGTGGTCAACAGAGTGGGGTGGGGAGGCCAACAGAACCTGATCTGATGAAAGCGTATGCACGCCAAAACGCGTCATGATGCTGCAAGCACTGTGAATGAGGGCCCGACAACCCCACCCCGATGGTCTGAGATCCACCTCGACATCCCTGCTACTGGCCACAGCGACATGATTTGGAGAGAGGTGAGGGAAGAAGGAAAACCTTGCAGCCCTGATGTTGGGCAATAAGCTTTGAATAGCATTTACATCTTGTAAGTGCAATATTTTATCCTTTTTATCAGTAATAAACTATTAATAGACTATAGAGCACTCCTGTTTTATCTTGCTTGCCCGGAGACTCCCTACTGTACAGGTGCTAGCTCCATCTGGGGTTCAAACCCTGGTCTCCTATGCCAGAGGGGGTGTCTTTAACCAGTACACTATCCAGTCCTCCCTTATATAGCAAAAAACCACACAAGAGCATATTATGTTACAGTGCTTTATTATTGTTTAAAGACTTGCTGTGTTATTGTATTTCTGCTAGCTTGCAGTGATGTTCCTCCACGTAATAGGTGCGTGTCTCACTTATGGCAAATTATGGGCCCTAACAGAAGATTTTATGGCACGGCGAGCTCTTGCTGGTGACTGTTTTCCAGCTGTTTGGGATGCCCCACAGCCAGTGTTGACACAGTTGCATTCCTCCACATCAATGTACTCATGTTCCACTTCAGTGCCATCAGCGCACTGCATCTTTACTTGTTTCTGGGTTGTCTTTACCTCCTGGCAGCAGGAACACTTATGTGACATTGCTCTGGCAGCTGCCGAGTATCTGAAGAAATAAATCACAATAGCCAAGTTGACAGACATTAGATGACATAGTAACACAAGACTTGACTTCCAGTGAGAAAGTTTGATCATGCAAGCATTTGTATTTGTTATCAACACAGACTCCCCAAAAGGCGCTCTATTATGGGGCACACAGGTCATATGGATGACAGGTTCCAACTACTACATATTATTTCAGAACACACACATGAATCATTGCCTCCTTCGGCTACTTTCACACTGGTGTATTGCAGTCCATTGTACTGTATATTGCAATGGTACTGTTCACATCGGCACGCTAGCAGAGCAATTTGTTGGCAATAATGTGATGCCTTCAGTTCATTACCGCATAATGTGCGTGTTAACAGTTGCAGTGAAGCATACTTTCCATGAGCTCTATGATCCCCTGTATGTGTCATACAGCAGGCATTACATGCGCATGAAATGCAACATGATTTTGCAGTGTGAAAGTAGCCTTTGCAGCAGTGAAAATATTAGAATATAATATTTTTTACAATATTAATTTATAGATTATTTAGTCACTGTTTGCTCATTATAAAACCTTTCCTTTCCTCGATTTAAATTCAAAAATGTATCACTGGTGGTGACATCTCTAGTCCTGCCAGGCGATCCATGCGGAATGTTCATTACTGAGAGTTCTATGCACAGAGGAAGATATTGTTTGTTTGGCAGTTGGAAACAGCAATTATTCCCCATGGGTTTTCTTTGGTGATTCTTGTAGGGACCAAGAATACCTAGGTGAGAAGTAGGGAAAGACCGGGAGCCCAATGGGGCTGTATCGTCAAAAATAGGAAGGATCGAGGCGTAACAATAGACCCTGCAAGGGATGCAACCGCAGGGGGCCCAGAAGTCGCCTGGGGCCCAGAAGTTGCTTGGGGCCGTGTGGGGGGGAGATGTGGGGGGGAGAAGTTTCTTTTCCCTGTCCTGAGATACTGACAAATAAGGGCACAGAGACAAAAAAACTTTCTGCTCTCTGCACAATTGTTCTAATTACTGCATTTGCTCAGCTACTGATAACGAATCATACAACGTTTTGCAGAAAAAGATTTGTTGACAGTCCCTTTTCAGTGTTCAGCAAAGTCTTGTGTACAGCATTGCTATAGCCCCAGCCTTTTGGGGGAGGGGACCCCATCCAAAGTTTCGCAGGGGGGCCCAGTGGTTTCTATTTACGCCCTGAGAAGGATCAAATTATATAGATATATACTCACAAAGGTGGATTGCAATTCCCGCAACCACCTTATAGGCCTGCAGGAAATTAACCGTCCCTGCTTGGTACTCCAGGTCCTGCTGGATACTGGACGGTCGTTCTCCTGTAGTACAATTGACTAGGAGCAGTGGTATTAGAGGCACTTACATTCTATCCTTTATGCTATCAAGGCATTTTGTATTGACCTGAGGAAGCGGGCCATCACCCGTGAAACGCGTTGTCAGTTTGCTATTTGAATAAAAACTTTTTTTTTTACAGTTGAACTGGTGTTTATATCTTCTGGAGAGGTAAGTGATTACCATTTATTTTTATTATTTTTAATTTACTTTTTAAAACACTAAAATAGAAACACATTGGGCACCTCCATCCTACCTATAACCAGATTAATATGTATTCTGGAAAACAGCAAATACTTTGCTGAAAATTTAAATGATTACCGTATATACTCGCATACAAGCCGAATTTTTGACCCCCAAAAAGGGGGTCAAAAGTTGGGGGGTCGGCTTGTATGTGAGTCTCTATTGTGGTGGTGGTGGTCCGCGGCGCCCCCCGCCCGCTCGCTCCCTCCCTCCCGCTCGCTCCCTCCCTCCGCGGCCGCCGCTGCTATCACCTCTTCAGCCGGCGGCCGCTTCCTCTACTGCGGGTGCCCCTCTCGCTCTGCTCTGCTCGCCGTGTATCACAGCAGCGCGCCCGGCGCTGCTGCTGTGACGAGGCAGGAGAGAGCGGTTCCCCTGGTAACGGCGACGCCGGTACCAGGGGAACCGCTCTCTCCTGCCTCGTCACAGCAGCAGCGCCGGGCGCGCTGCTGTGATACACGGCGAGCAGAGCGAGAGGGGCACCCGCAGTAGAGGAAGCGGCCGCCGGCTGAAGAGGTAATAGCAGCGGCGGCCGCGGAGGGAGCTGCGGGCGGACGGGGATCACTAAACTGGGCACTATACTGGCTAAACTGGGCACTATACTTGCTATACTGGACACTTTACTGACTATACTGGGCAGTTTACTAGCTATACTGGGCATTATACTGGCTAAACTGGGCACTATACTTGCTATACTGGACACTTTACTGGCTATACTGGGCAGTTTACTAGCTATACTGGGCATTATACTGGCTAAACTGGGCACTATACTTGCTATACTGGACACTTTACTGGCTATACTGGGCAGTTTACTGGCTATACTGGGCATTATACTGGCTAAACTGGGCACTATACTTGCTATACTGGACACTTTACTGGCTATACTGGGCAGTTTACTAGCTATACTGGGCATTATACTGGCTAAACTGGGCACTATACTTGCTATACTGGACACTTTACTGGCTATACTGGGCAGTTTACTAGCTATACTGGCCATTATACTGGCTATACTGGGCACTATACTGGCTAAACTGGGCACTATACTTGCTATACTGGACACTTTACTGGCTAGACTGGGCAGTTTACTAGCTATACTGGGCATTATACTGGCTATACTGGGCACTATACTGGCTATACTGGGCACTTTACTGGCTAAACTGGGCACTATACTAGCTATACTGGGCACTATACTGGCTATACTGGACACTTTACTGGCTATACTGGGCAGTTTACTAGCTATACTGGGCACTTTACTGGCTAAACTGGGCACTATACTAGCTATACTGGGCACTATACTAGCTATACTGGGGCACTACCTACCCATACTGGGCACTATACTAGCTATACTGAGGCACTACCTACCCATACTGGGCACTATACTAGCTATACTGGGACACACTATACGTGTGCCCCTGCTAAAACGCCGCTATCCCGCGGCTTAACGGGGGTCCCTGACCCCCCCAAATCCGCTCCGTACAGCGGGGGAGCGCTTCCTGGTTGGGGCAGGGCTAACCGCCGCAGCCCTGCCCCACGCGCATCTGTCAGCGCGTATCTCCACCTCTCCCCCGCCCCTCTCAGTCTTCCTTCACTGAGAGGGGCAGGGGAGAGGCAGCGATGCGCCGCTGACAGACGCAACTGGAGGCAGGGCTGCAGCCATTAGCCCTGCCTCCAGGAAGCCATAAATCACAACCAAATCTGCGACCAAGTGTTGCAGTGGTCGCTTTGGGGGTGAAGCCGCGCTATAACGGCGGTTTAGCAGGGGCACACATGCCCCTGCTAACTATGAGCTCTGAAGCGAGATTTATTCTCGCTTCAGAGTCTCTTTAAAGGCATTTTACAATGCCAATAAAGCAATTGAAAACTAATCACACTCAATGGATCGGCACCAAACAAGAATGTGATAACTGCCTGTAACCTCAGGACTTGTACATTTTATCCTTTAGGACGCTAAAATTAAATAAATATGGAAACAAGAGAAGCATATTTGTCATCAATGTGATCAGTAAAAATACCTCCACTACCCACCAATTAAGTTTAGAGACAGGCTGTTCTGCTGTGGTTGTTTGCATGCGAGTAAAATAACACAAAATCCAATTCCCTGACCTGGCTTTCAGAAGTAATCACTATATCCTGATTAAACCCAGATGCGGTGTGTAGACTTTGGCCCAGGGGTCGAGTCCTGCGTGGACGCGGGTGAACGGCGTCCACCCACTTTTTCTTTAGCGTGGACGCCATTCACCCTGGCTTGTGTGGAGGGGAGCAGAGCAGAGAAGGCAAGCTATGGGGACAGCGGGGATGGGCGGACATCTCCCTCCCCCATCCCTCACCTTCGTGCTCCCCTTCCTGCCTCTCCCCTCCAGTGTTGTGAAGTGGCGGGCCCGGCGGCGAAAGTGGGCGGAGACTTACTGCCTTCTTCAGGCCACAAGGGATACTCCGCTCTGTGTGCGGCTAGAAGACCAGACTAGCCGCACACAGAGCAGAGCATCCCTTGCGCCTGGAACGCAGTAAGTCTCCGCCCACTTTCGCCGCCGGGCCCGACACTTCACAACACTGGAGGGGAGAGGCAGGAAGGGGAGCACGAAGGTGAGGGATGGGGGGGGGGGGGGGAGATGTCTGCCCATCCCCGCTGTCCCCATAGCTCTCCTTCTCTGCGCTGCTCCCCTCCTGCTGGGGGCACACCTTGCTACCTGGGCACATATACCCCTGCCTACATATACTGGGCATATATACCCTTGACTACATATACTGGGCACATATACCCCTGCCTACATATACTGGGCACATATACCCTGCCTACATATACTGGGCATATATACCCCTGACTACATATACTGGGCACATATACCCCTGCCTACATATACTGGGGACATATACCCCTGGCTACATATACTGGGCACTACTATACCCCTGACTACATATACTGGGCACATATACCCCTGGCTACATATACTGGGCACATATACCCCTGGCTACATATACTGGGCACATATACCCCTGCCTACATATACTGGGCATATATACCCCTGACTACATATACTGGGACATATACCCCTGCCTACATATACTGGGGACATATACCCCTGGCTACATATACTGGGCACATATCCCACTGCCTACATATACTGGGGATATATACCCCTGGCTAAATATACTGGGCACATATACCCCTGGCTACATATACTGGGCACATATACCCCTGGCTACATATACTGGGCATATATACCCCTGGCTACATATACTGGGCACATATACCCCTGCCTACATATACTGGGCACATATACCCCTGGCTACATATACTGGGCATATATACCCCTGGCTACATATGCTGGGCACATATACCCCTGCCTACATATACTGGGCACATATACCTCTGCCTATTTATACTGGGCACATATTCCACTGGCTATATATTCTGGGCACATATCCCACTGGCTATATATACTGGGCACATATACCCCTGCCTATATATACTGGGCACATATACCCCTGGCTATATATACTAGGCACATATACCCCTGACTACATATACTGGGGACATATCCCACTGGCTACATATACTGGGCACATATATATCCCTGGCTACATATACTAGGCAACTATACCTGTGGCTACATATACTGCGGACTACTATACTCATGGCTACTTATACTGGGGACACCTATAGACCTGGCTACCTGGGGGTACCTATTTTGGGGGAACGGCTGTCAGATTATCTGCATTTTTGTGGAACCGCTGTTATGTATTTTGGGGAACCGCTGCCAGATTATGTGTATGTTAGGGGAACGGCTGCTGCCAGATTACGTGTATTTTGGGGAACTGCTGCCAGATTGTGTATGTTTGGGGGACCACTACTGCCAGATTATATGTCCTTTGGGTGTTACGTGTATTTTGGGTGATCCGCTGCCAGGTTTCGCGTATTTTGGGGAACTGCTTCCAAATGATGTATATGTTGGTGGAACTGCTGCTGCCACATTGTCTATTTTGGGGGAACCAGTTCCATATTATCTGTATCTTGGAGGAACTTCTACCAGATTATGTGTCTTTTTGGTGAAATGCTGTCAGATTACATCTATTCTTGGGGGATACACTACGGCAGAGCTCAAACTTCCTCGGCAGACCTTTTACATCACTGCTAAGGTCATGTATATTTGGCCCCACCCATGACCACGCCCACGGTGTGCTTGACCACGCCCATTTTTTGCCGCGCGTTCTCCAAGTGGGTCCACTCACTTCTTTTCCCACGACTAGACCCCTGCTTTGGTCCCTTAATAACAGAGACTGAGGCAGCGGTCACACTTGCAAGAAATGTATGTGGAAAATTGTGCACCACCACAATTGTAAGTAAACTCGATAAGCTGCTCAGGAATGTGAACATTTTTGAGTTCATTAGAGCTCCATTTGCATCTTTTTTGGGGGTTTTTATTTTGCTGCATTTATAAATAGGACAGCTTTCTGTTTCCTTCTGCATGATGCGTGTTTCAGAACAAACCAGGAACATTGCAGATGGAAAAACGTGATTGCATTAGTGATTGCAAAGTGCCAGAAACCGGAAATTGCACGAAAAATAAGTGTGACCCCTGCCTTATAAAAAAATCATCTAGACTTAGCAAACGCTACTACTCTCAATTTTTGGCTGGGAGCACTTGTCTTGCGTTTCTGGCATGTGCATTTCTGCACTTACGCTACTGGATTGCCGTTTTTTTGAGCGTTTTTCATGCATTTGCACTTTGTGTTTTTACTAATCTGCCTTTTCAATAAGAGAGAAAAAATACTTACTAGATCTATTTTTATATAAAAACATATGGAAAAATGCATACTTTGGCGACTACATAGTAAAGCATTGCAAGCAAACCACGTATGATTTGCATATACTATGCGGGAAAAGGAAAATTGCTGTTTTATTTTAATCAAATCGCAAACCTATGCAATTTCTGTACGGCCCATAGACTTTAATCGCTATGTGGTGAAGCGTATGCCATTCAAATAAGTGTCTTTCCTGCCTTAAAGTGTACTCAAGCCGAAGCTCGGGTCAAAAAGGAAACACTTAGCTAAGAAGAGGGAGGCCTCTGGATCCTAGAGGCTTCCCAAGTCATTTTGTGGTCTGAAACTCCTAAAGGTTTCCGACAAGGGCTAGATGTAAATCTGTTCAGAGCCATGCTTCTCTTCAAGCACGAGCGTGGCCGTACTGTGCCTGTGCGAGTTCAACATGAGCTTCGGTTTGGGTCACTTTAAAACAGACCTGAACTCAGGACTTCCTCTCTGCTCTAAAAGCTAAGCAACAGCATAATAACCTTTAAAGAAAAACTTTTTTTTTTGTTTACAACTTATAGAACTCCTATTGAGTTTACTTCCTGGTATCCTGGGAGCACAGAAAGGATTACCTCCTGTGTTTACGTATTAGCTTAGAATTCGGCAGCTGACAGCTCAAATTACACTAGACTAGCTCATTACTTGCTGAGAAGGGAGAATTAGACAGGCTGTTCTCTATAAACAAACAGGCTGGATTTTTCTGTGTTCACTTTGTCTCCTGTGCAAGAGTTCAGGTCCGCTGTAATCAAATAAACCATTATACAAGCAAACACTTAATGAGACACTGAAGTCTCCTAAAAATCAGCTTTTTATTTCAAAAACCTCTGTAACATTATTGCCCTAACTAAAACTCTGCATCCCCGCGGCTTAAATCTAACTAAATCCCCCCAATTTAGTTAGTGTCCAGCCGCGGGGATGCAGCGTTTTAGTGAGGGCAATAATGTTACAGAGGTTTTTGAAATAAAAAGCTGATTTTTAGGAGACTTCAGAGTCTCTATACGAAATATACACAAGATTAGTTTATCACCAGTTTATCAAGTTTAGTCTACTCACCTCTGATGGAATTAGCATTCCAAGATTCAGGCAATAAGAATGATTCAGTGACTATATTATTATTATTATTTTACATATATTTGAGTTTTTTTTTTGCAGTTTCCAATTTGAACATGACAATTAGCATTCTACTTACATGGATAAGGTCTCACACTGTCCATCACACCGAGATATCTTCACCTTTTCTGTGGACTGGCAATTATTGAAGTACAGATAATCATAATCTTGATACAACTTGCAGGAAGCATTCTTCTCAATACCTGTTTGGTTAATGATATCACATAAAACAGATGTCAAGCCCTGACGCAATAATAATTGTTGACTAGTTTTAACACTTAGGGCTTGATTCACAAAAGGGTGGTAAGTCTCACCGGGTGCGCCCAAAACTTCGCACCGGGTGCGCTCAAAATGTTTTGGACGCACCCGGTGAGACATTTTAGACGCACCCGGTGCAACGTTTTAGGCGCACCCGGTGCGACGGTTTTGGCGCACCCAGTACAACGTTTTACAAGCACCGCGCTGCACTAAACTTTGCGCGCAATGAATTAAAGCTTTGGCCGTGCTAACTGCTTAGCACCCTAGTTAGCACGCCCAAAGCTTTTAGGCGTGCTAACTAAGTTAGCATCCTTGTGTGAATCGAGTAATACAAAAGAAAACCCTTAATTTTACCATTTAACCTTTTAACAGGCCCGCATAAGTGGTCTTGTTTGAGATACCTTGTGCCAGGGCAGCGGGGGGCATACATGGCATCCTGGCGCTAGGGCTTTTCAACACAGGGTGAGCCAACGTCCCAAATTTGGGGGTGGGTTGTGTTTAAATACTATTCCCCCTCCGAATTGTCGCAACTCTGAAGGAGATGTAATTTGGGGTCTGGCGGTAACTGACGGATCCCCGAATTACCCTGTGCGTGGACTAGAACGTTACTGCTACAGCCACACCACACCAAGCTTAGGCACTGCACGGCTCGAGGCAGGCACGGAAAAGCCCTGCTTCACAGCGGGGGCCTCCTAAACTGGGGGCACCTATTCCTGGCTACCTATACTGGGGGAACCTATACCAGCCTACCTATACTGGGGCACCAATGCCTGGCCACCTATACTGGGGGCACCTATACCCAGCTACCTATACCGGGGGCACCTATTAATGGGTACCTATACTGGGGGCACCTGTACCCGGCTATCTATACTGGGGGCACCTATACCTGGCTTGCTACCTACCTATACTGAGGGCTTTTTTGGGGGGGTGGGGGAGTCACACCGAGGCTATAACGCATGGTGAAAATTGTCGGGTGCTGTGCTCCAAATGGGGGGGGGGGATGGGGCGCGCAGCCTTACAAGTTTGCTTAAGGCAGCAAAAAGTCTATAACGGGCCCTGCACTTAAAGAGAACCCGAGGTGGGAATTACTAATACTATTGGGGCACAGAGGCTGGTTGCGCACACTAAGACCAGCCTCTGTTGCCCCATCGTGTGCCTCCATGTCCCCCCTGCTCGCCGCTACAGACCCCGCAGTGCTGGCGACACGCAGCGTGTCGCCAGCACAATGTTTACCTAAGCGCTGTCTGTCAGCGCCGCTCCCCCGCCTCCTCCGCATCGGCGCACCCGCCCGTGTCCCTTCCCTCCCGCTGATAGTAGGGAAGTGACGCGGGCGGGTAGCGGCGATGCGGAGGAGGCGGGGGAGCGGCGCTGACAGACAGCGCTTAGGTAAACATTGTGCTGGCGACACGCTGCGGGGTCTGTAGCGGCGAGCAGGGGGGACATGGAGGCACACGATGGGGCAACAGAGGCTGGTCTTAGTGTGTGCAACCAGCCTCTATGCCCCAATAGTATTAGTAATTCCCACCTCGGGTTCTCTTTAAGGCTACATACATTATTTATGTTTTTTGACAAGAAAAAAAAATCTATTATACTATTATGAATTTGGCCTCTAGCCTAAAATTTCAATATAAGAAATGCATTTTTCTAAAACATTTTCATTGCTGCATGAATGATGTTCCTCTTGAATTAATAACAAAGTTCCATGATGACAAGCAAGTTACTCACATATTTTGCAGCAGCCGTTGGGTAATACTTCAGTTGTTCCCTGTAACAATTAAATGACAAAAAATACAATGAAGAATGAAATCAACGAGGAAGAATAAAAAAAGTTTTATGTTTGGCAGATGATTGGAGGATCTGGCTGTTCCCCATTCCAAGCAATGAGATACCTCACCAGATGTACAGTCCTTATCTTGAGTAGACAATCTCCCAGTCCACTGAATACACCCATTAAAGAATCCTGATGCTACAATAAAATCCTACATGCTTATTACTGTTTGGAGCATAATAGGAACTTTTCACTACAGCCAAAGCCTTGCTATATATTGATCATTAGGTTACAATCAGAGTGGGAGCAGTCATGTTTGGATCAGAGCAAATTGTTTTCACTTGTGTCTTAGGGGCTGATTCATAAAGCTTTTCTGTTGAATTATCTCCCCGTACTTACTAATTCATAATGTATCTCTCCTTAAACGACTTAACTCACAATTTATCCCTCCTTATCCAACTTAACTCATGGTTCACCCCTCCTTATTTGTCTCATGAGTTTTACCCTACGTGATATTTTCAAACACTCAAAATAATTTTGCTAGTACTTTTTCACCAACTTTTTGGAACTTTTTCCATTGCAAAGTGCTAAAAAGTTATTATAAATCAAAGATGAAAAATTATCTTCTAGGAGAAAACTCAGGAGAAAAGTTAAATTGCCTATGGCCCTTATCTGTTTAAATCATGAATGATCTCTAATTTGCTTATCTCATGCATTAGCTCTCTTTACAGCTAAGGTGAAAGATAAGTAATATGGTGGCAGCACTTGGGGGGGGGGGGGCTGTCTTTGCCTCCCCTCCCCCCATCCTCTACTTTTGGTGTTCCATTGGTTGCTGTGGTTGAATGGAGTAATGATAAGGGCTCTGCTTCTGACACAGGTGACCAGGGTTCGAATCTCGGCTCTGCCTGTTCAGTAAGCCAGCACCTATTCAGTAGGAGACCTTGGGCCAGCCTCCCTAGCACTGCTACTGCCTACAGAGCGCGTCCTAGTGGCTGCAGCTCTGGCGCTTTGAGTCCGCAAGGAGAAAAGTGCGATATAAGTGTTCTGTGTTGTTGTTGTTGTTGGTGGTGGTGTTGTCACTTCCAGGATATGCATAACCTTGCAGCTGGGAAAAATTTGCAACAGGTAAGGCACCTATCCTTTGGGGGGGGGGCAACATAGATGCCCCCCCCCCGGGCTTTGGTCAAGTCTGGGTGTGGACCCTCTGTGTTTCTCTCTCTGCCCCCCCCCCCTCCCCCAAGCAGTGAACATGCTTTTGGGGGTGTCAGCACTGCACCCCATTTCTTGGGGACACAAGGATGCCTACATGTGGCGCCCCTTTTGAGATGCAATAGAATTTGCAAATGCTGTGCCACTTGAAATTAGTCAATATACAGTTCAGCAGCCAGTATATAGCCAGGTGAACCTGATTACAGCACACATCTCTTGTTTCTTCAGCTTGCTGAAAAATAAGGAAGCTTTGTAAATCAACCCCTAGGAGATACATTTTCATCCTCTATTTAAAATAACGTGCCAGCACTCTGCAACTGAAATGTTACCAAAAAGTAGGAGAAAAAGTACTATCAAAATTACTCAGTATTTTCTTGCTGGCTATTGGCTTAAAAGTTATAGATAAGATGTGAAAATATCACCTAGGAGAAAACTGAATTGAATTGGGGCTGAAGTGTCTATCCAGTTATTTCACTTAGGCAAAGTTAACCTAAGAGAAGGAATATTGTCTAAAGGTGCGTACACACGCACTACTGTATCGGACGGGTCCATCAGACCCTCCTGCTGGGCGGGCATTCTGCCGACAGTAGAGCATGTGTACAGTCTGTCGGCAGACTGATAAGGCTGTTTCTGAACCATCCGCTAAGCGGATCATTCAGAATCAGCCTTATAAGTCTGCTGACAGACTGTACACATGCTCTACTGTCGGCAGAATGCCCGTCGTTCGCTACAGTAGTGCGTGTGTACGCACCTTAAGGGTCTCATTCTCAAGCTTCTTGTTCCTGATCCTTGATGAACACACA
This sequence comes from Hyperolius riggenbachi, assembly GCF_040937935.1. Taxonomy (NCBI): domain Eukaryota; kingdom Metazoa; phylum Chordata; class Amphibia; order Anura; family Hyperoliidae; genus Hyperolius; species Hyperolius riggenbachi. Next base: position 124,306,511 of record NC_090656.1, read on the forward strand.
AGAAATAAAAAAGTGAACAGTTTTGGATTGTTTATAGTAGGAATGAGTTAATTTTTGCTGAAAATAATCTGGTCATTCTGACGAGCTCCATTATTTAATGTGAAGTGTGATTTTTAGCAGTATATCTACGTAAAAAAGAGAAAACTGCAAAAAGTGTCAACCAACATCATACTTTTTTTTTTTGCTGAAGAAGAAGGATGCAAATCCTCAAACACCATTTCTTCAATTTTGAAGTAGAAGCAACTCTTACCTACGCCTATTTCTTCCAAAAGAGATGAGCAAGTAAAACAGAAAGGAGCTGCCCATATAGCTTGGTGGCAATACTTGACTTAGGAGCCTTGTTATGAGCAAAAACAGATTGTCCACAGACTACAATAACTTATTTTTCAAAAATAATCTAAATTGCTACTAAATGAAAAAGTGCTTGGTTTTTGCTGGTGAAAAAGTGAACAAACAAAATTGTTGCTCTTTTCGATTTGCTGGAATTAGTTTATTTGAACAATTGACTTTTAGTAGGTAAGTAGTGGGATGAGGACAATTTATTTTTGTTGTAGTCTGCTTTGACAAAAAAGAAGTCAACGCTCTTTTAGAATATAACAGATATAAAGCCTTGCTATGTCTAACAGTCCTGTTCCCAGGGAAAAAGGTACTGAAGAAAATGATGCCTCGTTTGTTAAGTCCCTCCCCCAGCATGCTACACTAGAACAGGTCTTGATCAGGAAAAAGGAATGATTTTTCTCCCACGCACCAGTATAGACTCTCAGTGGCATAAATACAAATAATGGAGCCGGTATTATTGATAATAAAAGTGACACAGCAGAGACTGGGATGTTGGTGCACAACTGAAAAAAAGCATAGTAAATAAGCATTTACTCACGGGCTCACAGCTGTCCTCATTAAAAGCCGGGCATGCTATTGTAGACACGGATGTTATGAATTGATTCCTGATCACATTGCAGCTGTATACCGTACAATTACTTTCAGATCGGAGGATTTCTTCAGGCTAAAAAACAGAAGTGACATTAGATATTTGCTGGATGAAAGGATACTAAGCGCCATGTCACATCAGACACTTAGTTATGCTATTAGTTGAAGTTACTGAAATGCTACCGTATGTAGCTGCTACTAATGTTATCTGGTGCAGTTGATAGCAGATATCACATGTTAAAGGGCAGCATCTAATAGTTGTCATGTGACAGAGATTTTTAGCAATTACATTGGATAACATTAGTAGCAGCCACTCACTTAGCATGCTAATAGCTGCAACCAATTGCAGCAACCATGTGCTCACCAAAGTCCATAATTGCTGCAAGTAAAATATTGGTAAAATTACAGATATTCTACGACTGTACTTTATTCCCTAAGACCTCCCTCTGCTGATTCCTAACCCTAAGACTCCCTCTACCGATACCTAACCCTAAGACCTCCTTCTACTGATGCCTAACCCCAAGACCTCCCTCTACCGATGCCTAACCCTAAGACCTCCCTCTAATGGTGCCAAACCATAAGACCTCCCTCTACTGATGCCGAACCCTAAGTCCTCCCTCTACCGATGCCTAACCCTAGGACCTCCCTCTACCGATGCCAAACCCTAAGACCTCCCTCTACTGATGCCTAACCCTAAGACCTCCCTCTACCGATGCCTAACCCTAAGACCTTCCTCTAATGGTGCCGAACCATAAGACTTTCCTCTACCGATGCCAAACCATAAGACCTCCCTCTACCAATGCCTAACCCTAAGACCTTCCTCTACTGATGCTTAACCCCAAGACTTTCTTCTGCCGTGCCTAACCCTTAACTTCCCCAGATGGTGCCTATCATTTAACACCCCCCCCCCCCCCCCCAGGCCTAGCACTTAACCCACCCCGCCCGAAAAGCTGCAATTTGCAGCAAAGAAAGTACATTTGGGTGCCCAGAGGTGCAGCTGAAATTTGTGGTAAAGAAACTCCTATGCAATGCTGCATTTTGCATGCCTTGGTGCCCTTGATTTTATCTGGCACTTCCATGCACCCAAATTTTCCTGCTTTGCCCCAAATCATGGCTTTTTCAATGGGCGCCTATGGCGATGCCCTTTTTTTCTGCAAGGGCTCCTGCACTCTTTTTTCCTGTTCCACACCCTGGCTCTCTCAAGGCTTAAGCTATATTATTTTTGTTTAAATTGTTCCACCAGCTACACTACTTTTTGGTAATAAATGGTGATAATGGGGATCTGGATTAGATTGTAGATATTATGCTTTGTAGCTGAGGGCTTGTGCAATACATATAAAATATATAGACCCTAATTCAAATAGCTTTTCTCCTGACTGAGTCTTCTCCCAACAGATGTTTTCTTACTTTATCAATATAATACCCTTTAAACCTAAGGCAAATAGGGAAATACTCAAAATAAGCATGATATCAGCTCCTAACCTACGTTGTAGTATTTTCTTTTTCATTGTGGAGTGCTAAAACTTAAAAAATGATCTCTTGGAGAAAAAGAGGGAGAAAAAGTAATTGAATATGCGCCGCGGTACCTTTACAAGCAAACAGCAGGCTTGAATGGACTTCATTCATATAGAATATACTGTATGTGTATTTATCCTAGTCCAGTAAGTGCTCTTTTTCTATATATGAGTTAATACACACACACACACACACACACATTAAAGATACATGATGTAGATTTACTCATTGACACAATAAATACTTAATATATGAGGAGGTAAAAGTCATAGCTAAAATATTTTATCCAGCAAACAGACTGCTTCTTACTGTCAGAAAATGTACAGTAGATATATGCACGGAGCATACATTGGACATACATACTTTTATGAGCTGGCTGAGACCATCATTGTGGAGGATGCAGTGAGTTTGTTCACAAACTCCACAGCAGTCATCTAAGCTTTTCTTTAGTGCAAAACCCTGTAAAACAAAAACATACAAATTACAAGCTATCCTTTCTATTCTATGTAAAATTATTGCTTTCAACAAGATATCTACTAAGTCTTTGCAATACTTAACATAAGCGTCTTAATTGATAGCTGGACCTTTTAAATCTATCCGCAGATAAAACTTTAAAGGGAACCTTAACTGAGAGGGATATGCGTGTTTCCTATTAAACAATACCAGTTGCCTGGCAGTCCAGCTGTAGCAGTGGCTGAATCACACACCTGAAACAAGCATGCAGCTAATCCAGTCTGACTTCAGTCAGAGTACCTCAACTGCATGCTTTTTGAGGGGCTGTGGCTAAAAGTATTAGAGACAAAGGATCAGCAGGAGAGTCAGGCAACTGGTATTATTTTAAAAGGAAAAATCCATATCCTTCTCAGTTTAGGTTCCCTTTAAGGATAACCTTGATAATAACTGTCCTGTAGCACTTATACCTGTCCTGTAGTCCTCATACACACATAACCCTCCTCTCATTCAGAGTCCCACCAAGGCACTCAAATAGTGAAGCAGGAAAAAAGGGCACATTAGCCCTTTCGGTAAAAATGGTGCCGCCAAAGGCACCTATAATAAAGGGCGCATTTTGCGGCTTGATAGGGAAATTTGGGCACATGGCCGTTAGCGGGCACCTCAGAGAGCTGAATTTTACCTTCTTTGTCGAAAATTGCGGCTTTTAGAATAACCACGATATCCGGCTATGAAGGTAAATTTTGGTGCCCAGAGCTGCCCGATTAGCGGCAAGAGGGGACAATTTCCACAAGCAGGCCCTGCGGAAAAAAATAGCTTGCGGATAACTTTTAGCAAGCTTGTATTTGGGAAACTGCCCCCTCTTGCCGCTAATCGTGCACCAACATTTTCTTTCATAGCCACGTAGCGTGGCTTTGCTGAATATGGGGGGTAGCTTTAGGAGGGGGATTTAGGGTTAGGCGCCACCAAGGGGGGTTAGGTTTAGGCACCACCAGGAGGAAGTCTTAGGGTTAGGCACCACCAAGGGGGGGGGGGGGTGTTTGGTTAGGGACCACCAGGGGGGGGGGTCTTAGGGTTAGGCACCACCAGGGGGGTCTTAGGGTTAGGCACTTCCAGGTGAGGGGCCTTAGGGTTACCAGAATCACCAAGGAAGTCAATCAAGAATCGCACTTCATCCAAAATTCATTTTGAAGCATACATTTGCAAATTGAATGTGATTTCCTACTAACTTTTATTAGTCATTCTGAGAAAATGCATGCAAAAAAATGTAGGTAATTCAAATATTCGCACTAGTGGTTGTTTAATTTGATTTCACAAAAAAATGTTGGAAGTTGAACTATGGAAAACTAAGGCCCTTACAGGCATATCCATGAATTTAGTGAAGAGGCACTATGGGGCCCATTATACTCATTCAGCTGGTGTGCTTCATGCTGAGCATCACTTACTGTTATTACTGTTATTTGTGCACCAGTTGTAAATTGTTATCAGCTCGTCGGTAAAGATTGCTTAAATATAATACAGGCGTTTTCCTTAAGCCAATATCATATAAAAGCAACACAAAACATTCAACCTTTACAATTTCCTTAAGATACAAATTGTAAGAATATTCTTAAAGGAATACTGTAGGGGGTTGGGGGAAAATGAGTTGAACTTACCCGGGGCTTCTAATGGCCCCCCGCAGACATCTTGTGCCTGTGCAGCCACTCACCTCACCGACGCTCCGGCCCGCCTCCGGTTCACTTCTGGAATTTCAGACTTTAAAGTCTGAAAACCACTGCACCTGCGTTGCTGTGTCCTCGCTCCCGCTGGTCTGTGCCTGCGCAGTACGCTCCTGGTGACATCAGCGGGAGCGAGGACACGGCAATGCAGGCGCAGTGGTTTTCAGTCTTTAAAGTCCAAAATTCCAGAAGTGAACCGGAGGCAGGGCCGGAGCATCGGTTAGTGGCTGAGCGGGCACAGGATGTCTGCGGGGGACCATTAGAAGCCCCGGGTAAGTTCAACTCATTTTCGCCCGACCACCCTACAGTAGTCCTTAAAATACAGGTAACCACAAACAGGGCTTTTATGGTTTTGTCCATATTGCAGTATGAGGAGATTGCAAGAGACGGATTACAAGGCTGATCCCTTATGATCAAAGCCAAACTGAAAGCTATAAAATGCAAAGCAACTGATCTTAAAGAAAATCTGTAACAAAAAAACAGCCCCTGGGGGGTACTTAGCTCAAGAGGGAGAAGCCTCTGGCACATAATGAGCCTTCCCCCGTTCTCTTCACCCTTCGGGATCGAGCACTGGCATCCCCCGAAAAATCAGCCAACAAGCTCGCCGTGTGTGGAGCAGGCGCAGTAGCGCATGCAATATTTACCACAAGTTGCCTGTGCAATAGAGCAGACCCAATCAGGCTCGGCTATTTCTGTCTGAGCCCATTGGAAAGCCGCTACTGCACCTGCGCAGGAGTGCAGAAGGTAAATATTTGCATGCCCACTGTTCGGGAGCTGCCACCTTCAAGTCTTTTTTTTCCATGTATGCATAAACTCCTGGACATGTGCATTACGTGGCAAAAACACACACATTAGACTTACCAGTGGACATTGTTTAGTGCAGAGTACATGTGAACATTTCATCTCTACCCCTGCAGAGGTGTTGGCATTTTCTGAGCACTCACAGACCAGGCACTTGTCAGGGTATGTTCGAGCCCCCAGCTGTAGAAATATAATGTGGTATTACATATTATCTGACACAAATGCAATGTAAAATCATGAAAACTTTAAGTTTATACTGTTGTATATTTATTGTAGATTAGTGGTGTCACAAAGTAGCAATGGAATAGGGATAGCAGAAGATGTATCCATATCTAGGTCCTGATCCAGAGGGACCATGGGGAGCTGTACTTAACCCACTACATAGGCACATCATTGTTGACATTGGGCTCTATTCACAAAACATATCATAAATGACTTATTTATCACTTAAGTAATAAAAACAACCTTTCAGCACTTTTAGAAGTAAAATAATCACTCAAAGTAAGTTGTTCCTGATTAGCTTTCTCTCAATATTACTTTTCTTACCGTAATTATATTAAATTTCTGCTCTTTGGGAGATTAAAAAAGTTACATAGATATGATGAAAACAGAGAAAAACAGGTGGGAAAGCTTTGTGAATCATCCACATTGTGGTAATAATAATTGCCATTGTTTGCTCTGCATAGGGATAATTATTAATACATTGATAAATTGTTCCCCACTCTTTGCTCAGGCATCTTTCAACATTGCAGTCCTTGGGAAGCAAGCTCTAGTAGACAAGAAAGTGTATCAGGTGTGTGTGTGGGGGAGGTGAGCAAGCTCTAGTAGACAAGAAAGTGTATCAGGTGTGTGTGTGTGTGTGTGGGGGGGGGGGGCAACAACTTTGTGAAGTTCCACTGGGGGGCACCCAGGGTAAAATATACACTGCAGCCCATGATGCTTCAGCTACAGTGCTGGTGTCTGGCACAGTGTGGTAGAATTTCTTCTGGTACAATGTGGAGTCATTTGATTTGGATTTAGTAGAGGTCTTCATAACACTATTGGTAGGAGTGGCGTTAGCTTCAATAGTGACTTCTTTGTGAATCAGGTACAATGTATCCTTTATAGTTTGTAATTTAGAAACTAGTAAAATAATGTTGTGATCGAATAGCCTAGATTTAGAAAGCAGTGTTAACAGCGTTGTGACCATTGTTATTCAGAGAACAGTACTATGACTTGAGTTGTGGGATCTTTTTGAAACCATTTCTTGTTGAAAGTGTAAAAATCTAATGTTCTCCTTATGTCTGTGTAGGTTTCCTCTAGGCAATGCAGTTTCCTCCCACATTGCAAAATTATTCCAGAAAAGTTGATGTTCACCAAAACTGGCCTTAGACTATGGAGACATGTCTATGGCAGGGATTAGCTTGTGAACCCTCTGAGGGGACAGCTAGTGACATGACTACATATTGTGTAAATTTCTATAGTTAGCAAAAAGCAGGAGCCCTAAAAGGCCTTGACACATATACTTAATACATGTGTTTATGGTAAGAGACATCCCATTAATATTTTACAATATATTTTCTAAAGTGTTTTACTCCTTACCATAAATTCTGCATTTTCGTGCACACAGACGTTCTTTCTGACTGCAAAATAAAGCCAATAAAATATTTGAGCATACAGGTCATGGCAGTAAAATACCGGTATGTCTGTTATTTACAAATGTGTTAACAAACGTCATATTTCTTTCCATTTACAGCATAGTTTTGATTATTTGAAAAATTAGGTAATTAAATTCCATTACACGCAGCAGAATACCATCCTACATAAAAGTCCAGTGTGACCTCAGAGCTTTGGCAAAAACTACAACATATGGGGAATAATACCTGACCGGCGCTTGTGGGAATATTACCCACTGAAGGAACATGTTAGAGCGTGATAACCAATTATCTATAATTATCTATATCATCATATAGTTTTTGTGTTGAAGGTACCTTCCTGTATAGGTTTGCTATAATTAACCTCTTGAGGACTGCAGGGCTAAACCCCCCTAGTGACCAGGCAATTTTTAGTTTAAAAGGCCACTGCAGCTTTAAGGCCAAGCTGCAGGGCCGCACAACATAGCACACGAGTGATTCCCCCCCCCCCCCCCTTTTCTCCCCACCAACAGAGCTCTCTGTTGGTGGGGTCTGATCGCTCCCCCCATGTTTATTTATTTTTCAATAAATATTTGTGTTGCCGCTTTTTTAAAAAAAAACCCCTCTTCCTTTAAATCCCTTCCCTCCCTCGCTCCCTCCCTCCCCACAGCCGGCCAATTACGGCGATCGGCTGTCATAGGCTTCTGCCTATGAGAGCCGATCGCTCTCTTGTCCCCCAGGGGGACAGCCGTGTCACACGGCTGTCCCCAGTGCAGCGCTGCTGCTGATCGCAGCGCTGCACAGAGTAAATAGACGGCGATCACGCCGTCTAACAGTCTCCCGATGGGCAATAGCAGCTCGGAGACTGAAGGCGGGGCGGAGCTCCGCCCCCCAAGCAGGAGATGCGCGCGCAGCCTGCGCGCGATCTCCTGCAAAACAGAGCCCCAGGACTTTACGCCAATTGGCGTTAGGCGGTCCTGGGGCTGCCGCCGCGGCCACGCCCACCAGCGTGACGTGGTCGGCAAGAGGTTAAGGTGCAATTATATTTTAACAGATTGCTATCCTACCATTTATTGAATATGCAGTATATTGTCATTTTTAGGTTGATGGTACAGATAATTGGTTATTACACTCTAGCATTTACCTTCAGAAGGTGATATTCCCACAAGCGCAGGTCAGGTTTTACTCGCCATTTGTTATATTAGTTGAGGGATGGGCCACCCTCAACTCTTTTGAACTGCTGCTGATTCAAATATTCATCTGGGCGCAGGTATCCTGAATTATTTCTCTAAAAACTACAACATGCTTCTAGGATGGACATCCAAATGAATAAATTCCACTATGTTTAACCTCCTGGGAACCCCACGTAGTAAATCATACGCTGCACCTGCTTTTTCCGCTCCTGACGCCTATTTTGCCGTCTCCGGAACCATCAATTATGCATCTGATTCCTGGGAATAACAAACAATAGTAGAATCTGCAGTCAAACTATACTTTAATGTACAGCAAGATAATTCCATTTCAAGACTTTCGTCTCATTATCAAGGTACAGCTATCCTCAGATGCAGAAGGCATACAACACTGAATTGGTCCATGCACATCGCTGATTGCGAGTGTTCCACACTTCAGCATTGCATGCTTTCTGCATCTGAGGATAGCTATGTGACTGCAGATTCTACTATTGTTTGTTGACGGTTTGTTTAAGGGCTGGTGTCATCCACCTGAGGAATCTTGCACCATATTGTTTGAACCTAATGCTGGGTACACACTATGAGATTTTCTGGCCGATTTACTGTCGGATCGATTATTTCCAACATGTCCGATTTGCTTTCAGATTGATTTCCGAGCATTTTCCGATCTATTTCCTATTAAAGTGAGCAGAAATTGATTGTAAAATGCTTGGAAATCGATCTGAAAGCAACTCGGACATGTTGGAAATAATCAATCTGACAGTAAATCGACCAGAAAATCTCATAGTGTGTACCCAGCATAAATTCTTAAGGAATATGGGGTTATCTCAATTATTATATCATTCCTGGTAATAGACTAGACAAACAACCCAAGGAAAAACAAAGGTTTTTGAAAAATGCAATTACTAATACTTATTAAGGTCAAATCTATTGCCCCATAGCATAGGTTGCCTCAATAATGCCCACAACTTACTGCTTCACTCATGCTATCTCAGGCCTTGTTTCCATCTGTGCGCTTCTATCCGCTTTTAATCAGCACATCAATGTTACAGGTTGATACATGTTGCTGAAAAGTGGACAGAAGCCACAAATGGAAACAAGGCCTAACTGAAGAACCTGATGCCATTTTAAATGTATTTGAAATAAACTTCTTACTGTGTCCCTCCTCTCCTCCTTAACCTGCCTCCCCCTCTACCACCTCCCTTCCCAGGAGAGATGGAATGGTTGCTTTCTATGAATACAGTCAATGGCGTAGCTAGAGATTGTAGGGGTCCCATAGCAACATTTTCATGGGGCACTCTGAATGAGCCACTCTTAAGCAATGCCACTGCCTCTACTCTGTAGATATGAGTTTATTGGGCAATTTACAATCCCATGCAATGTACACTGTGTATAGTCCTTGGGCTAAGAGACAAAGTCAGAGGGTGGAGAAACAAAGGAAAGTTAAAAGTGAACACATCAAGTACAACCTGGGCCCCCTCTTCTCCAGGGCCCCATAGCAGTTGCTATGGCTATTGCTACGCCCCTGAATACAGTTATCTGTACAAGCAGGTAGCCAATTCCAAAACTATACAGAGAGCACACACTGTGCATGCACTTACCACAAATATACACAGGACAGCAATGCCCGACTGGCACATCACTAATAGCTTCATATCCTAAGTCACACCTGGGAGGCTTGGTTGAGCATTTGGTGACGTCACACTCTGTAAATTAAACACAAATTTCACTGAAAGGGATTCAAGCTCTAGATTCCATTATTGGCAGTTGTAAGAATGTGGTTTGTAAAATAATTCCAATATTGCTTATTGCTTAGACTCTCTGACACTAAGCCTTTCTGCAGCTAGCTCATGTTAGTAAGACAACATATAACTGGATGTTACATTTCACTCCACTGGCAAAGTTTATACAACACCCATTGGAGGTGGAAAGACATCAGAAGGCAGTTGATCATGCAGGTAGGACTATATGCAGGTAGTACTATATAGAATAGACAATGAAATCACAAATGATCAGCTAAACCTAGTGTTTACCTGTATGTCTATAAAAGAGAAAAAGAAGTGAAAAGGCAGAATATTTCACAGGGGTTGCTTATCCTTGGAAAAACAGTGAATGGTTAATTTTTTTTTGAACTTGCATTACCAATCTGTACCTAAGACAACCAACTTCCACGGGAACAGGAAAAAAGGGCGCCAGCTGAGGGTGGACAAAAAGGGCACCACCATAGACTTTAATGCAATGATCGTTAATACGGCGAAAATAACATTATAACGGTATAGTTTTTTTGAGGTAATTATCGTATTAGAAGTTTATAATGGTATAGTTTTTGTCATATTATTTAGTTAATAAGTACAAATTTTATGTTTTCAAAGGGAATTATCATTAACCACTTGCCAACCGCGCACTCATACCGCGCGTCGGCAAAGTGGCAGCTGCAGGCTAATTAATCAGGAAGCAGCCGCTCGCGCAAGCGGCTGCTTCCTGTCAATTCACGGCGGGGGGGCTCCGTGAATAGCCTGCGCGCCGCCGATCACGGCTCACAGGCTAAATGTAAACACAAGCGGAAATAATCCGCTTGTTTACTTTCGTACAACGCTGCTAACAGTAGCAGCTTTGTACCAGATCAGCGATCCCCGGCCAATCAGCGGCCGGGGATCGCTGTCACTTGACAGGCAGGAGCCTGTTAGAGGCTGCACAGGACAGATCTGTTCCTGTGCAGGAGCGATCAGATCCCCCCAGCACATCATCCCCCTAGTGGTGAAAAAAGGGGGGCGATCTGGTCGCTCTGCCTGCACCCTGATCTGTGCTGGGGGCTGCACAGCCCACCCAGCACAGATCAGCTAAAACAGCGCTGGTCCTTAAGGGGGGGTAAAGGGTGGGTCCTCAAGTGGTTAATATATCTAAAAGGGTGTTTCTGCAGAGGGAGTGGTTAGTGTTAGGCAACACCAAGGGGAGTGGTTAGAGTTAGGCGGTGGTTAGTTTTAGGCAACACCAAGGGGGTGGTTAGGGTTAGGCACCACCAGGAGGATGGTTAGGGTTAGGCACCACTGGGGGTGTGGTTAGGGTTAGGCACCACTAGGGGAGTGGTTAGTTTTAGGCACCACCAGGGGAGGGTTCTGTGTGAGGGTAGGGTTGGGTTAAGCAGTATTGACGAAAAAATTTACGATATTTAACGTTAATATTTATTCTCGTTTGTTTTTTGCAACACTAATTATCGTTAATAAACTTGACAACGATGATTCTCTTTAGCAAATTCTGTTAATACCTGGTGCCAACTTCGCTAATAACCCTGATCCTTTTTTCACGGTGCCCTTTTTTCATGCACGAGAATTGGGAATTAGGAAATTTGGGCACCTGGGGATAATGGCCTGTTTGGACACCCCATAGACGCTAATGCAAAATATTGGCTATTGGGCTCCAAAAAAGACATTTGGGCGCCCGATAAATAGCGGGTGGCGGGCCCGTCCATCCAAAATTTTTCGTTTTGAAAAGTAGTGCTTTTGACAATTCTAATATTGTAATTTTTAGTTTGTAAATGTATTATCTTAGAAATGTATCACTTTTTATATTAACGTTATTTGCAATGGAGAAAGGGGCTTTTAGGGGTAGGCGGCAGGAAGGGGGTTTATGGTTATGTGCATGAAAGGGGATTTTAGGGTTAGGCACCGCCAGGGGGGTCTTAGGGTTAGGCATTGGTTTTCTACCAATGCCTAACCCTAAGCAGAGGGTTCTGCGTGAGAGTAGGGTTAGGTTAAGTAGAAGTAAAATATCGATAATATTTACCAATGTTTTATTATGCTTATTACGACTGTATATATGTTTTCATTTTCATTGTTATAGACAGTATTTTGTGATTTTATTACTGTTACTTTAACATATTTATTATTCCATCTCTAGATAAAGATGAAGAAACAATAAAAATAATTTTTATAGACAATATTTTAAAATGTTGTCTGTACCCCTCGCCCTTTATTTCTGGCACCCTTATTTGATGTATGCCGCTGTGCCTAACAATATCCCTCCTACTACCACTAGTTCTGCCTGCTGCCCCTAATATCCCTCCCACTACCGCTGTGCCTAACAATATCCCTCCTACTACCACTAGTTCTGCCTGCTGCCCCTAATATCCCTCCCACTACCGCTGCGCCTAACAATATCCCTCCTACTACTGCTAGTTCCTCCTGCTGTGCCCAATAATCTCCCACTACTGCGGGGCCTAACACTATCCCTTCTACTACCGCTACACATACACTACCTCTCCTACTCCTGCTAATCACTACTGGTAAACTTATATTAACCAGCGCTGCGTAATATGTTGGCGCTTTATAAATACAATAAATAATAATACTAATAATAATAATAACCTTATTCTAACACTAACCGTTCTACACCTACACCTAACTCTACCCTTCCTTCTCCTTTTTACAGATGGAAATTGCCCCTAGCAGATTGTATTACTGTTGCCACATCGCTTCCTCAACATAAACCGCTGCGCTGCCACTCACAATGTATTTACTGCTGAGTGAGCCGATTCTAAGCACCATGGTGCATCATAGCCACAATTAACATTGCAGACTATGGTGGTGCCAAGGATACCATCGACCGCCAGCACCCGAAGTGAGCACTTGGCTGATTCTAATAGGACACCAAACCTTTGCTTGTAGCCTCTTGGTCATATATCTATACATTTGCAGAGAGGAGGGGGTTGTGGAGAACTGAGACAGTTCAGGAAATTTCTGGGACTTCTGAATTAAGCATAGCTGAGATTTGGGGAGTTAATGCAATGGTGATTTTGCCAACAATCAGAAAATTTCATTTTTTTTCAAATATGCTCAGTTGACCTTATGCAGAGAGGAGGAGCAGGAGGAGAACAGAGGTATAAAAAACTGGGAAACTGTTCATACACTTTAATAGCTAGTAATAATCAGCTAGTAAATAACATAAAACGATAGCAGAAGCACTTACTGCATATAGACTCGCTGCAGCAGGTGTCATTATGCTGGCTTTGGATATCTAAATAGAAACCTTCCAGTTCGCATTTGACATCTTTCATTTCTTTACACTGGTGTTCCTGACACATGATGCCACTTCCTCCTTCTCTGCAAACACAGTCTTGGCAGTCTAGCTGGAACTCTTCTCCATACTGTGGATAAAGACCTTTGTTCAAAGGCTTAAAGTATGTAGTACCACAAGACCAACAGTGCAACCATACAGTGACAATCACCTAACTACGATTAAAGGACCACTATAGCAAAATAATGTAAAATAACATACAAGACAGATTTATCTCTGAGTAAAATGCACTATACATTTCTTTTTTTTACGGTGGTGCTATCACTTACCATAGCTAGTAAAAATCTTACAAATCGGCCTAGCGCATCTCTGTATGGGAGGTTCTCTATTTAAAAAGCACTTACTGAGTGGCAGTTTCTCAATCCAGTAACCGTAGGATGCAAACATGTAGGGAGGCTGGCTGCATCCTTGTATAGATTTTTTCCAGGGAGTGCTTTTGTAAAGAATCCTCCATGAGAAGATAGACTAATTCAAAATCTGTAAGATGTGTCAGATTTTTATGAAGTACTGTAAGTGACAGGGGCATAGGAAAAAAAGTTATTTATGCTGCACTTTATAGTTAGTTACTCAATATTTTTTGGACTAGAAGATGTTCCAGACTAGACACACTAAACCTGGTGCGTCTATAGTGCAAGGGTGTCTTACGGACCTTCTCCATCCCAACTGTATTTAAGCTACTTTAGCTAAGCTACACTACACTAACATCTGCTGCCCCCTCCAGCTAAGCCACACTACACATTACACTAACCTCTGCTGCCCCCACCAGCCAAGCCACACTACACACTACACTACCCTCTGCTGCCCCACCAGCTAAGCGAGGGGAGAGCGAGGGAAGGAGAGCATCCTAAGGTGCCTGCTCACAGCTCTCCTTCCACTGCGCTGCTCCCCTCCTGCTGGGGGACACCTGACTACCTATTCTGGGGACATATACCCCCTGACTACATATACTGGGACATATACCCCCTGACTACATATACTTTGCACATATACCCCCCTGACTACATATACTGGGCACATATACCCCCCTGACTACATATACTGGACACATATACCCCCTAGCTACATATACTTTGCACATATACCCATAGCTACATATATACTGTGCACATATACCCCCTGACTACATATACTGGGCACATATACCCCCTGACTACATATACTGGGCACATATACCCCTGGCTACATATACCCCTGCCTATATATACTGGGACATATACCTCTGTCTACATATACTGTGCACATATACCCCTGACTACATATACTGGTCACATATACCTCTGGCTACATATACTGGCACATATACCCCTGGCTACATATACTGGGCACATATACCCCTGGCTACATATACTGGGCACATATACCCCTGGCTACATATACCCCTGGCTACATATACTGGGCACGTATACCCCTGGCTACATATACTGGGCACGTATACCCCTGGCTACATATACTAGGCACAAATACCTCTGGCTACATATACTGGGGACTACGATACTCATGGCTACTTATACTGGGGACACCTATAGACCTGGCTACCTATGCTGGGGGTACCTATTTTGGGGGAACTGCTGTCAGATTATCTGCATTCTTGTGGAACCGCTGTTATGTATTTTGGGGAACAGCTGCCAGATTATGTGTATGTTAGGGGAACGGCTGCTGCCAGATTACGTGTATTTTGGGGAACTGCTGCCAGATTGTGTATGTTTGGGGGACCACTGCTGCCAGATTATATGTATTTTGGGTGTTACGAGTATTTTGGGTGATCCGCTGCCAGGTTTCGCGTATTTTGGGGAACTGCTCCCAAATTATGTGTATGTTGGGGGAACTGCTGCTGCCACATTATCTATTTTGGGGGAACCACTGCCATATTATCTGTATTTTGGAGGAACGTCTACCAGATTATGTGTCTTTTTGGTGAAATGCTGTCAGATTACATCTATTTTGGGGGGATACACTACGGCAGAGCTCAAACTTCCCAGCAGACCTTTTACATCACTGCTAAGGTCATGTATATTTGGTCCCACCCATGATCACGCCCACATTATGCGTGATCATGCCCATTTTTGTCAGGGGTATTCCAGGTGAGTCCACTCACCTCTTTTCCCAGGACTAGACCCCTACACTACACTTCCACTTCAGTACAACAGCTCGTTGACATTCTGCCATCCCTCTCCTCTCCCCCTCACTCTGGTCCTGCTTCTACTACGCATTCCTTTTCTCTTCTCTGGCGTCTGCATTTTCAGATATCCTAGTACACGGTCGCCTGCCGCAATACACCTCCAGTACTCCTTCCTGATCGGCTTGTACTTTCGCATTAGTGGTTCCCCCATACTGCGTGACCCTAGTGGCTCATGTGCACCAAGGTCATGCATTACGTTTACCGGGATATCAGAAGATGCAGACGCAAGAGTAGAGGAACACATATAGAAGCAGGACCGGAGCGAGGAGAAGAGGAGCGCGGTGAAAGGATGTGGTACATGCTTCCCTGTACACTCTGCACCCATGTTTACTGTATGTTCAGTATTCAAGGTGAACCCCACTTTTCCCCCGCAGTTTTGGGGAAGAAGTGCATCTAATAGTCCAAAAAATGTATACTCTATATATGATTTAGTCTACCGTATATCTGAACTAACTCAAAGAGGTAAGCTTGACACTTCTATTTGACAGTTTATTTTAGGAACATATTGGTTGTGCTTTGTTTGTACAACAAAATAAGAAAGGAAAACTGAAATAATCTATGCCATTAATACCTGCAATGTATAGAGCTAAAAACAAGGGATTTTTTTTGTTTGTTTTTATTAACAAACCGGTATTTCACTTCAAATGGGAATAGTTTGTAATAAGATAAATAATTTGGACCTAAAGTTTGTCATATTTTAGGAAGAGTGTTAAATATAGCCCTTTAACTAAAGCAATTATTCCAATTCATCTCTAAATACGTTTTTTCCCCACGTTTATGATAGGCTTTGAAAGAATGCTGAAAACTCTATTTCTGCTACTGAGAACACCAGGTTGTGTTAAGCAAAGCCAGTTTAAGCCACATTTGTTGCTGGGCCCCACCTTCTGCCCCCCACACCCAGATCTCACCCACCAATTGTACTGTGCTCTCAGGGGCCTTGCAACAATTTATCCAGCATAGCAACGCACATATGCTCCATTAGTTAATGCACTTTCATTTTAACATTTTAACTTCAGAATCAGAATCAGAATCAGAATCAGTTTTATTTCGCCAAGTACAGCAGAGCTGTAATCGGAATTATTTGTGGTACACATGGCATAGACAGAGTATAAACAGACAGAGTATAACTAGGCACACAAAAACACATACAGAAATAGAATGCAGTAGTCAGTTCGTAACGGCCATTTCACTGCTGTGCAGTACAGTCCGGTGAAAATAAGAAGGTGCTGGTGAAGGGCCAGGCCATTTACGGATAAGGAACCAGGGGCAGGCAGCGGCGGGAACCGGGTGACCAGCCCAGCAGTTAGAAATGCAGGCCGGGCCGGGGAAGGTTGGAGTTCAGTAGCCGAACAGCTTGGGGGAAGAAGGTGTTCTTACGCCTGGTAGTTTTGGATGGTATAGTCCTGTAGCGGCGGCCCAATGGGAGGAGCCTGAAGTAATGGCTGCCTGGGTGAGAGGGGTCGCGGGAGATCATGGTTGCCCTCTTCCTCATCCTAGAGGAGTGGAGGAGATCAAGAGGCGGAAGAGGAGAACCGATGATCTTCTCCGCGTCAGTTATGACTCTCTGCAGCTTGTGTTTGTCGCTCGCCACAGCGCCCGCATACCAGACAATTACAGAGGAGCAGAGGATGGATTCTATGGTGGCGGTATAGAAGCTGGTCAGCAGCTCCTTGGGCATACCAAATCTCTTCAGTTGGCGCAGAAAGAACAGCCGCTGCTGGGATTTCTTCTGAATTTTGGTGGTGTTTAGCCCCCATTTCAGGTTGTTAGTGAGAGTCGTGCCGAGGAACCGAACCGATGACACCCTAGAGACTTCAGTCTCTCCAATGAGGACAGGTGGGAGGGGTGGAGGGTTTCTCCTGAAGTCTACGACTAGTTCAACAGTCTTTGCTGTGTTGAGGACTAGGTTGTTGTCACTGCACCAGTTGCATATCCTCTCGACTTCGCTGCGGTATTCGTGCTCTCCGTTGCTGCCAATAAGGCCGATGATGGTGGTGTCGTCTGCAAATTTGATGACCTTCACAGAGCCGGCGGATGAGATGCAGTTGTTGGTATAGAGGGAGAACAGTAGAGGTGATAGAACACAGCCTTGTGGAGCCCCTGTATTGGTTGTCCGGACGCTGGAGTAGTAGTTGCCAAGCTTCACCTGCTGCGTTCTGTTAGTCAAGAAGTCTTTGATCCATGCTCGGAGAGTAGGATCAATTCCGAGCTGCGTCAGATTGGTGATCAGGATGTCAGGGCAGATCGCGTTGAACGCTGAGCTAAAGTCTAGGAACAGAATCCTAGCATAGGAGGCGGGGCTGTCCAGGTGCTCAGTGATGTGGGCCATGCTGACATTGATGGCATCCTCCACGGATCGGTTTGCCCTATATGCAAATTGGAGCGGGTCTAAAAGGGCGTCCGTGGACCTCTTCAGGTGGGCAAGGACCAGCCGCTCAAGGAGCTTCATGATATTAGAGGTTAGGGCCACCGGACGGAAGTTATTTTGCTCAGTACTGCCTGGTTTTTTTGGGACTGGTACAATTGTAGACCTCTTAAAACAGGAAGGGACTGTACCCCCCGATAAAGACTTCTCAAATAAGGAGGTGAGCACAGGGGCTAGCTGGTCGGCACAGGTTCGCAAGCAGATAGATGACACACCGTCTGGGCCGGAAGATTTCCTGGGGTTCAGCTTGCGGAGGTGCCGGAGTACCTCTGATTCCCGAACGGTACCAGGCGCCAGGGAGACAAGTTCACCCATGGGGGGAGGGGGCGAAACTGCGTGGCTCACGTGCTGGATGGACTGGATGGGATGTTGCTCGAACCTGCAGTAGAACTCATTGAGCTCCTCCGCCAGTCGAGGACTAGGGGTCACCGTCAGGGGTGCCGATTTGAAGTTCGTGGCTGCTCTCAGGCCCTTCCATACCTCTCGTGTGTTGGTTGACTGGAGGCAGAGCCCCAGCTTTTCGGCATAGGCCCTTTTTGCCAAACGCAGTTCTCTTTTCAGGGCGTGCCTGGCCTCTCTGAATTCCTCAGGGGAGCCGGACTTGTGCGCCTCCTCTTTGCGTTTCCGAAGCCGGCGAAGTCTGTCGTTGAACCAGGGCTTGTTGTTGGGATAGACTCTGAAGGACTTAGACGGAATACACGCTTCTTCGCAGAAGCTAATGTAGGAGGTGACATTCTCTGCCCATTCATCAAGGGTGGGTGCCTCCAGAGTCGACCAGTCGGTGGTTTCAAAGCAAGCTTGGAGCTCCAGTTTGGCATCTGCTGTCCACAGGGGTGCCAGCTGATGGGTGATGGAGGAGAGGAAGACAGTGGACATGAAAATGGGGAGTACGGATGGAGCAGTGTGCTGGGACATGTGAGTTGCTATGCTGAAAAAGTGGTGCAGGGGCCCAGGGGAGCACAAGTCGGGGGGAGAACTGGGGTGGCCCAGCAGCACTCTGGGCCTCCGGGGCAAATAGTCTGCCTTTCTTGTCTTCAGACTCATTGGAACAAGTTGGTCAGCCGCCTGTCTCATGGGCGTGTTTAAAACATTTGCAGCTGCTTTCCTTTATTGATTTTTTTTTACAATGTGTACATTACAAATGTTATTACTACTCAACATTTAGTTCAAGGAGCAATGATATTCCTTGTGCAAGGTATCCTACAACAGTACAGGTTCATGTAGTACTAGAAAAGCAAAGGGCAGAGAGTTTGATTAGACTAACCTTCCGTGGTACTTTGTCGGGTCCAACACATCCTGGAAGAAATAAAGTATTAGAGGCGTGGCTCTGATGACCTTTTTAAAATCTCACAGCAGTAGAGAATACAATAATGCTTGATAAAGGACAGACACTAGCCATTTAATTCACTTTTTCTCCTAAGTTTTCTCCTAGGTGGTATTTTCACACCTTATCGATAGCATGCCTTTTAAGGCAAGTCTGAAGTAAAAAACAAACAAACAGATAACTATGGAGAGGGAAGGCTCTGGATCCTATAGAGCCTTCCCATTCCTCTCACAGCCCCCTTATTCCAGCACTGTTACCCTTGTTTCAAACTGCCGCCTCGGGAGGCTTCGGTAGCCCCTGTGCTCCTGAAGACGGGGGGCTCTGTACTGCACAGGTGCTCATGCGTGCGCAGTTTGAAGCTGCCCGTCGTTGGAAGCACTCAGGCTCCCGAAGCCTTCCATGGTAGCACAGAGCAGGATTTGACCCATTGGTTAATACAGCTAATGGGGGTAATGGTGCTGGAATGAGGGGATCGTAAAAGGGATCTATAGCATAGACCCTCAACCCTGTCCTCAAGGCCTACCAACAGTACACGTTTTGCAGGAAACCACAAACTTTCACATGTGAGTTAATTAGTGTCTCAGCAGAGCTTATTATCTATCTCTGTGGATTTCCACAAAACATGCACTGTTCGTGGGCCCTGGGGACCGGCTTGGGGAACACTGCTTATAGGATCAAGAGCCTTCCCTCTCCACAGGTAAATATCTGTTCATGTCAGGCTTGCTTAAAGCCACTAGCAAGCAAGAAAATATTTTGACAGTACTTTTTTATCTGCTTTTTAGTACTTTTTCAAATGCAAAGTGCTGAAAAGTTCTTTGAGACAGAAAAATTAAAAATAATTTCCAAGGAGAAAAACTATTCTCAGTGTATTTTGCCATCTTAAAACAGAAGGTATTTGCAATAACAGCTTTAAGTGAGAAACTGTGGTTTCCCATGATGTATCACTCCTTCAAATGAATAAAAATGGGTCACATAGCACCAGCCAATAACAGCCTAGCTCAGTGTTCCTCAACCAGGGTTGAGGGGTTCAGCTGTATTTTGCCACTTCATGTGGGACAAAACAGTCCTGCTTCACCATTTTTGTGGAACAAAATAGCCCCACTCCTCCACTGATGCAACGGACAGATTGATCTAAACCATGGCGCATCACCAAATTGGGCGGTTTAAGTGCCCTTTAATGTTTGATGTGGAGACACAGTGAGTGCCGAGTGAGCGAGCAGAGAGTGTGGCGGAGTGTGCAGGAGTGATTGTGATGGTAAGGGTGAGTGGAAGAGAGAAGACAGAAGATGAGCGAGTGAGGCAGCAGAAGAGGGGCAGCATGGAGGCTAAAAAAGCAGTGGATGGTGTTCATGGTGAGTATGCCCCCCACTCTACCAATGAGCACCAATGACTGATTCCAAAGTGTGTTTGTGTATGTGTTGTGATAGCCCACTGACACCAATGAATAGCAAGGGGTATACTGGTAGGGGTGGGATCCACCCTTTGCATTACCCTTCCCCCACCAGCACTTCCCCCACAAAAATCCTCCCCTTATACTTACAGGACCCCTGAACATTCCAGCAATGATGTCCTATTGCCGTTTTTCTTGAATAGTCTTACTAGGTAGTGGTGTCACATAACTAAGCATAAAACCTTCAAAGGGGAGTATAGTTGGTGGAGTTAGGTGGGAGGGTTATGTTAGTTAGAGAGAGGGAGTGTATAGTTTAAAGGAGTACTGTAACCCTAAAAATAAAAAAAAAGAGTTTAACTTACCTGGTGCTTCTACCGCACCCGCAGATGTCCCGTGCTCGCGCTGGGACAAAATGATCCTCCAGTCTCCCGTAGCAGCTCGCATCCGGTATTTGAGACTTTAATGTCTCAAGCGCCTGCATGGCCCTGGCCCCATGCGTCCCTGCTCCCGTTGGTGTCACCGGGAGCTTCCTGCGCAGGTGCAATACGTGTACTGTGCCTGTGCAGGAAGCTGCCAGTGAAATCAGCGGGAGCGTGGACGTGTGCAGCCAGAGCCGTACAGGAGCAGTGGCTTGTGACATTTAAGTCAATACCGAAAGTGAGCCGCAGCAGAAGACCGGAGGATCGTTTTGTTTTGGGGCAGGCACAGAACATCTACGGGGGGGCCGGTAGAAGCCCCAGGTAAGTTAAACTCTTATTTTTAGGGTTAGAGTACTCCTTAAAAATTAAATTAATGGAACTTGGTTTTAAAATAAATATACTTTAATTCAGCCCATAAGTACAGCTAACTAAGGTACGTCCATGTTCACATAGCTCTAAAGTGCTATTCTTAGGAATTGAAATATCTTTGAACAAGACATGCCACCTTACCACATGTAGATACACAAACATCCATTGCTTCACTGAAAGGCATTGTATTCTCAGGGCAGAAACAACCTTCAACGAAACGCTTATCGTTCATAATCTTTGCATCTTCTTCTGGCCTGGATCAAAAAAAGTAATAGATTGACAGTATGTACTTAACAAATATAACCAAAAAGCTATAGTGTTGTGTAAATTCAGGCTATTAATGCGCACATGTTCTAAGAAAAAGGCAGTATTGCTGTACATGTGTCTATAAAGCGTATTTTTTAATGAAATGTAGAGTGCGTGCAAAAGTGTGCACTCCTGTCAAAGAGTTAAAAAACAGAAGCAGAAACACCTTTTATGCCCATCTTTCCCTCAACGCTACCTATTTAACATCACAGGGCTCTTGAAATCTTTAACTGTCTGCACTGCAGTTGTATAGCTCTGTACTGTATACACTTTGAAATCTTATAAACCCTTTCTTGATTCAGCAGTTCCCTTGCAAATATAATTTTCCTCCACTCCAAGATTAGTAATGCAGTGTCTCTAGAAAGGTTGATTTTTCTGTTTTAAGCAAAGCACTCTTCTTGGAAATGTCAATGTTCTTTATCCCTGGCAGGAGGCAAAGCAATTAGTGAGCAGCAAGATGGCTAAGAGGCGAGCACACTCATTGGGCAGCGGTAGGGTCCCAACTCCCAAGGCTAAATCTTAAAGGAATACTGTAGGGGGTCGGGGGAAAATGAGTTGAACTTACACGGGGCTTCTAATGGTCCCCCGCAGACATCCTGTGCAACTCACCGATGCTCTGGCCCCGCCTCCGGTTCACTTCTGGAATATCAGACTTTAAAGTCTGAAAACCAGTGCGCCTGCGTTGCCGTGTCCTCGCTCCCGCTGATGTCACCAGGAGCATACTGTGCGGGCACAGCCCTGCACAGTATGCCTCAGGTGGCATCAGCGGGAGCAAGGACACGGCAACGCAGGCGCACTGGTTTTCAGACTTTAAAGTCTGAAATTCCAGAAGTGAACCGGAGGCAGGGCCGGAGCATTGGTGAGTGGCTGCGCGGGCACAGGACATCTGCAGGGGACCATTAGAAGCCCTGAAAAAGTTCAACTCATTTTCCCCCGACCCCCCAACATTATTCCTTTAAAGAGAGTCTGAAGCGTGAATAAATCTCGCTTCAGACCTCATAGATAGCAGGGGCACGTGTGCCCCTGCTAAACCGCCGCTATCCCGCGGCTTAACGGGGGTCCCTGATCCCCCAAATCCCCTCGTTTCAGCGGGGGAGCGCTTCCTGGTTGGGGCAGGGCTAACCGCCGCAGCCCTGCCCCACGCGCGTCTGTCAGCGCGTATCTCCGCCTCTCCCCCGCCCCTCTCAGTCTTCCTTCAATGAGAGGGGCGGAGGAGAGGCGGCGATGCGCCGCTGATAGACGCGACTGGAGGCAGGGCTGCAGCCGTTAGCCCTGCCTCCAGGAGCGACCAAGCCTGCGACCAAGTGTCGCAGTGGGGGTTTGGGGGTGAAGGGACCCCCGTTTAGCGGCGCTATAGCGGCGGTTTAGCAGGGGCACATGTGCCCCTGCTAACTATGAGCTCTAAAGCGAGATTTATTCTCGCTTCAGAGTCTCTTTAAGCAGGACACTAACACTAACTCCAAGGAGTTTTGTTCTATGTGTTTGTTTGAGTTTCCTTTGGACACTGCAACGTCCTCTTCCGAATCCCAAAAAAATACAGTAATAAGTTACTGCCTGCCCCCACCACCCCTCCTCAAAATAAAATAGGCATTTGACTATGGAAAAGATAAGATTGGGAGGTCGACTGGGATGCAGGTAGGGATATGAAGTACCCTCTAAAGCACTGCAGAAAAATCCAGGGCTATATTAGTGGATAAAAATAATAATCCCTAAAAACTTTGCCACACCTAGGCACTGTGACTATTTGCTAAAATACTGCGACTGCTCTCCAGATGTTGCAACTAATCATTAGTGATAAACTTGTATTTGGAGTTACTGTTGTCCACCACAGTTTGCTGTTTAAAGTCGCTGGCTAATTTCAGTCAGTGGTTGACTGGAGAAGAGTTTGCAAAAGTCGTTGTTAATGACAGTTTATGGTAAATGACCATTTTTAGGAGAAGCCAAATCAAATATTTGCCTTACAAATGTTACCCATTTGACACTGGCCTCACAGCACCGATCGCCATAGATCATACCCTCCCATTCTTATTAATGTCTCATACAGACTGACCCATATGAAAAATAATAGTGACTGATAATATTGCACAGGTGTTCACAGTGGATTGGGTACTTACTGATTATGTGAGTACATCTGCCTTTGACCTGTACAGTTAAGGTAATCAGGGTATTCCTCAATAATAGTGACTTTTAATAACAGCTATATACAGTCTTGATTGTGGTTATCACAATTTAAATTGTGTAGATGTGAATGCAAAATAAAAAAAAACTTGTAAAACATGCAATTAAAAAAATGAATGGTCAGTACATAACTATTGCACAGACGCAATCCCTTGTAGCACCCGATGCCTTTAATTTGCAGAAGATATTTATTTAAAGCCATCATCACTGATAGTTGTAGACATGGTTGAACACTTACGTGGTCTGGCATGTGCGTGGTTCAGCAGGGCCACAGGCATTATAGGTTCTGTGAGAAGGGCATGAGATCGCTAAATGAAAACATATTTTATATATTAAATCTTATATGGTGCCAAGTTCAGAAGAAGCAACAACATAATGTAGGAATAGCACAAAACACGTAAGGTAAAGGTAGCGCAGAATAGTCAAATATAATACGGCTCTGTAACTCTAGTCTTTATTACAGATACTTTATGTTTTGTGAGACATCTGCTTGTATTAGTTACTGGTACATTTACAGTATGTTCATTACCATCTCTATGCTATATTCCCATGCTGAATCTTTCTGGATGCAGTGCAGTTGTAGATGATTGTAAACATTATTCAAAATAAATGCAATGTCAGTTTGCACCTTTGTTTGGAAATCCACCTACTGATTAACAGTAGTGCCTGCACATGACCTCAATAATTACTGTTCAAATGGGAAAAAGTGATACAAAACAAAAAGCATTTTTCATGAAAATGTATGCATACAGGATTTTTCAAGTCTGCAAATAAAAATATTGCAGATTTGTCTATAAAAATAAAGTTAGAAATGTACTAATTGTGTATCACCACAATTAATTCAATAACTGAGTCGTTGATTATGATGTTGTGAAACTGAAAAGAAGAGCGATAGCATACATATTACATATAGCAAATATGCAGTGGACATCTTCATAAAAACAATCTGTCATTAACTAAGCAAACTGAGCAGTGAGATATGTGATATTTAAAGGACAACTGAAGCAAGAGGGAGATGAAGGGTGCCATATTTATTTCCTTATAAGAAATACCAGTTGCCTGGCTATCCTCTGCCTCTAATACTTTTCGCCATAGACCCTGAACAAGCATGCAGCAGATCAGGTGTTTCTGACATTATTGTCAGATCTGACAAGATTAGCTGCATGCTTGTTTCTGATGTTATTCAGACACTACTGCAGCCAAATAGATGAGCAGGGTTGCCAGGCAACTGGTATTGTTTAAGAGGAAATAAATATGGCAGCCTCTATATTCTTCTCACTTAAATTGTCCTTTATGTTAAATTGCATGTGAAAGCAAGAAGCATTCCAAGAGGCATAGGTAACTGAACTAAATATCAACTATCACACCAGAGAACAAATAAGGTGGCTGAAAGGGCGGAGCTAACTGAACTTTAAAAAAGAAAAAAAAGAAAACATTTACAATAGTAGTCCAGTAACCCATTTCTCTAATTTTACATGCAGTTTTCACAGAGGGTTTGTTTTAGCACATGCTCATTTGCCGTTGTCAAGGTTAAGCCAGTGCTGGTCGTAATGGAGAAAGCTACGCTTACGGATCATTACGCGTAATTTTACGCTATTACGCATTACGAAATTACGCTTACGGCATAGACACTCAATTTCGGTACATGTCTATAATTACGCATAGCACTTACGCAATTACTCGTAAGTATACCGTAATTCCGGTTATTACGTTATAGGCTTACACGTAAAATTCTACTAGCAATTAATGCGTAAGGTCATGCTGCCAAGCGGAAAAGTTGACGCATGGATCAATGTTAGGTAGCCGCCGACTTTAAGGGTTAATAGCAAAGCCCCCTTAAGTGCTAAGAGCCTCAAATTTGGAGAATATATTAAGGAGATCAGAAGGAATAAGAGGAAAAATTTTTTTTCAAAAAGACCTTATAGTTTTTGAGAAAATCGATGTTAAAGTTTCAAAGGAAAAATATATACATTTAAAAACCCGCCGACTTTAACGGTTAATAGCAAAGCCTGCTTAAAATTTAGGAACACCAAATTCACAGGGTATATTAGGGGATCAGTGGGAATAAGAGGGAAAAATTTTTTTTCAAAAAGACCTTATAGTTTTTGAGAAAATCGATTTTTAAGTTTCAAGGGCGAAAATGTCTTTTAAATGCGGAAAATGTCAGTTTTTTTTGCACAGGTAACAATAGTGTTTTATTTTCATAGATTCCCCCAAGTGGGAAGAGTTTTACTTACTTCGTTCTGAGTGTGGGAAATATAAAAAAAAAACGACGTGGGGTCCCCCCTCCCAGACCTCTTTAACCCCTTGTCCCCCATGCAGACTGGGATAGCCAGAATGCGGAGCACCGGCCGCGTGGGGCTCCGCACCCTGACTATACCAGCCCGCATGGTCCATGGATTGGGGGGTCTCGGAAGGGGAGGGGCAGCCAAGCTTTCCCCTCCCCCTCCGAGCCCTTGTCCAATCCAAGGACAAGGGGCTCTTCTCCACCTCCGATGGGCGGTGGAGGTGGAGGCCGCGATTTCCTGGGGAGGGGTTCATGGTGGCATCTGGGAGTCCCCTTTAAAAAGGGGTCCCCCAGATGCCCACCCCCCTCCCAGGAGAAATGAGTATAGAGGTACTTGTAGTACCCCTTACCCATTTCCTTTAAGAGTTAAAAGTAAATAAACACACAAACACATAGAAAAAGTATTTTAATTGAACAAAAAACATAACCACGAAAAAAGTCCTTTAATATTCTTAATTAACCATTAATACTTACCTGTCCCTTTAAAAGCCAGTTCCCACGCAATATCCTCGGAAATATACTAATCAGTTACAATGTAACAAAGTTATTACAATGTAACAACTTTGTTACATTGTAACTACGCCGCACCCGACGTCACTCACCGCCGCCGCCGCGTCTGTGCTGCAGGACCCGACAGAGCTCTGAGCTATAGCTCAGAGCTCTCTAAGCATCTTTGTATTTGGGCTCCAAGGAGCCCCATTGGTCCTTAGCAGACCAATGGGGTTCCTTCTGATTTGAAGGAACCCCATTGGTCTGCTAAGGACCAATGGGGCTCCTTGGAGCCCAAATACAAAGATGCTTTCGAGAGCTCTGAGCTAATATAGCTCAGAGCTCTGTCAGGTGAAGGGACGCTAAGTCCCCGCCGGCTCCGCTGCCCTCCCCGCCTCTCCCACATGTCACCTATATACATGCTGGCACCCATGGGTGCCAGCATGTATATGAGTGACAGGTTTGGGCGGAGTGGACGGCGGGAGCCGGCGGGGACTAGCGTGTATGCGGCGGCCGGCGGGTGAGCGGCGAGTGACGTCGGGTGCGGTGGTGTTACAAAGTAACAAAGTTGTTACATTGTAATAACTTTGTTACATTGTAACTGATAAGTATATTTCCGAGGATATTGCGTGGGAACTGGCTTTTAAAGGGACAGGTAAGTATTAATGGTTAATTAAGAATATTAAAGGACTTTTTTCGTGGTTATGTTTTTTGTTCAATTAAAATACTTTTTCTATGTGTTTGTGTGTTTATTTACTTTTAACTCTTAAAGGAAATGGGTAAGGGGTACTACAAGTACCTCTATACTCATTTCTCCTGGGAGGGGGGTGGGCATCTGGGGGACCCCTTTTTAAAGGGGACTCCCAGATGCCACCATGAACCCCTCCCCAGGAAATCGCGGCCTCCACCTCCACCGCCCATCGGAGGTGGAGAAGAGCCCCTTGTCTTTGGATTGGACAAGGGCTCGGAGGGGGAGGGGAAAGCTTGGCTGCCCCTCCCCTTCCGAGACCCCCCAATCCATGGACCATGCGGGCTGGTATAGTCAGGGTGCGGAGCCCCACGCGGCCGGTGCTCCGCATTCTGGCTATCCCAGTCTGCATGGGGGACAAGGGGTTAAAGAGGTCTGGGAGGGGGGACCCCACGTCGTTTTTTTTTTATATTTCCCACACTCAGAACGAAGTAAGTAAAACTCTTCCCACTTGGGGGAATCTATGAAAATAAAACACTATTGTTACCTGTGCAAAAAAAACTGACATTTTCCGCATTTAAAAGACATTTTCGCCCTTGAAACTTAAAAATCGATTTTCTCAAAAACTATAAGGTCTTTTTGAAAAAATTGTATTTCCTCTTATTCCCACTGATCCCCTTAATATACCCTGTGAATTTGGTGTTCCTAAATTTTAAGCAGGCTTTGCTATTAACCGTTAAAGTCGGCGGGTTTTTAAATGTATATATTTTTCCTTTGAAACTTTAACATCGATTTTCTCAAAAACTATAAGGTCTTTTTGAAAAAAAATGTTTCCTCTTATTCCTTCTGATCTCCTTAATATATTTTTCAAATTTGAGGCTCTTAGCACTTAAGGGGGCTTTGCTATTAACCCTTAAAGTCGGCGGCTTTTTTATATTATACGGGAGCGTAATATTACGCGATTACGGCAGACTGTGTAATTTCAATGGGAGTTTACTGTCTTACGCGTAATTTGTTACGCGTAAAACGTAACCCTACGGTCTACGCGTAATTAATTACGCGTAATACCGTAACCTTACACGTAACGCTTACGGTGCATTTGTAGTGAATTACGATGCGTAATTACGCTAATGCGTAATTTCGGCCCAGCACTGGGTTAAGCCAATTTTTAGGACATGCTCAGCTGCCATTGTCCAGGTTAAACCAAAATGTTAGGTGCCTGCGCAATTACCAGTGACCAGGTTTGGATTAATAATTAAAAAGCTTTTGATCATAGTGAATAGTTGAGCTAAAGCATAGGGAATTAGACAAAGCATTTGTGTAGAGCCTACCACACTCAGGAACTTGGCTTCTCCAGTTAATGCATACTCCTTGCTCTCCGCAGAGTAGGGCATAATGCTGCAAGCTAGTGCAAGCCATACTGGAATCATTGACATGGCAGCTGTCAAAAACACAGGCCTGGTGGTAATCCATTGGTGGAATTTTACTGTGGCATTCTTGGAATGTTCTTTTAGAAAAAAAACAAAACAAAAAAGAGAATACAACATTTTTATTCACACAAGAAACAACAATTACAAATTAGTGCAAAGTGATGTGAATGAAACATATTTTCCATGAAGAAATTGAACAAAAGGGAGAAAAAGTGCTCACAGTACAGGATAAAAGTCCTTTCAATGCTGTACAACAAATATCACTGTCCTCAGTGAAATACCCCAGCAG
The DNA here is from genome assembly GCF_040937935.1 of Hyperolius riggenbachi. Taxonomy (NCBI): domain Eukaryota; kingdom Metazoa; phylum Chordata; class Amphibia; order Anura; family Hyperoliidae; genus Hyperolius; species Hyperolius riggenbachi. The sequence goes on from NC_090656.1 coordinate 124,335,571, forward strand.
CAGCAAAGTCCCATAAATGCAATAGTAACAGATGCAGCAATTGATGTCACTTTTCCACAACACTTCTTGCAGCTTCATAGATAGAGTAAGCCTCCACCACACCTCACTGTGATCGACTCACCGTGTGGTGAGACCTCCACTTAGGTCTATTCACACCTTGGGACTGTTCCCAGGTTGTCCCCCACCTTTGCTGCTGCTGGGGTATTTCACTGGGGACAGTGATATTTGTTGTACAGCAATGAAAGGACTTTTATCCTGTACTGTGAACACTTTTCCTCTCTTTTTTAAAATTTTTAACATACAGAGGAGGCGAACCAGGATTTTTGACGTTTTTTTTGTTTTGGCATATAGCGTGCTGGTGTGTAAGTATTGTATTTTCCATGAAGGCTGGACTTTAGTGGTAAGTAGCAACTGCAGCCAATCATTAACATCTTAAGAGTTAAGACCCAACTGTCTACATAACACAACTCAGGTCTCTGACATGGGAAAGTTTTGTCTTTTGCTAGTTGAACTATTTATTTGAATATAGAGTCAGCTGTGCAAACATTTCTGTTTCTGTTTACATTATTAGCTATTTGCAGATTCTCCAGTTGGAGTACTAAAGAATCACAAATTCACAAGTTCCCCACAAATCCATTACAAACTGGGTACTGCATTATTGACAACTGATCTGCAATGTAAGTACTCAATGGGCTTGATTTACAAAGCGGTGCTAACCTAGTTAGCACACCTAAAGACTTTGAGGGAGAAGCGTAAAGTCCGGAGTGCGCGAAACGTGGCATAGGGTTTAATGGCATTGCGCGCGCAAACTTTGCGCACGTAAAACTTTACGCACGTAAAACTTTACGCACAAAACTTTGCGCGCAAGTTTATTTCATCACAACTAAACTTAGTTTAGGCGTGATAATGGGCTTTTCACCAGCGTGCTAACAGTTAGTACGGCTTTGTGAATTAAGCACAATTACCCCTTCAAACAATGTGAAGGCATTGATAAATGTCCCATGGAAACTGGTTAAGTATTTCCAAGTTATAATAATTGTGTAGTAAGCTGGTTCACATGGAAGAATATGCCCAGTCATTTTGTAAAATGTGTGTTATGTTTAGATTTTGTAAGTTTTACAAGCTGTAGACTGAGATTGCCTCTGTTTATTTTTGGGGTGACAAAAAATATCAAAGTAAAGGATAGAAAAGGACACACGGGCCATTTACCCAGTTATTCCATTTGCAACAGTATATCTATGCCCTGCAGGACTTCAGTTCCCATTCACCCATATAAGTTCCTGTGATCAATGATCACCAGCATCAATGAGATGCTGTGGTCATTGACAAACTGAAAGTAAAAAAAACCAAAACACACACATTACTTCCTGATAGCGTAATAACAGTATGCACAGGAAGATAACGCAGGGAGACATTTAGTGACCAAATAGTAAAAATACATCCACCATACATGAAATACCCCATAAATTAACCCCTTACCTCCCCTCCCATAGACACCAAAATAAAACACTTGTATAATTTTTATTTAAAGTGACATTTAAAAAACACTACATAAATAGTTACCTTAGAGACTCAACTTTTTAATATGTATGCTATGAGGGTATATTGCTGTCATTTTTGCAAATAAAAGCTTGTAATTAGTGGCAGGCACAACAAGGAAAAATTATACCTTTATTTCCAAATAAAATATTGTTGCCATACATTGTGATAGGGATATAATTTAAACATTGTAATAAACAGGACAAATGGGCAAACAGAGTGTGTGGTTTTATCCACAGAAGTACTTTTTATTTTAAAATTGTAATGGCTGAAAAAACTGAGAAATAATGACTTTTTTCTTTTTTTTTTCTAAATATTCTTGTTAAAATGCATTTAGAATAAAATTATTCTTAGCAAAATGTACCACTCAAAGTAACCCCAATTAGTGGCAAAAAAACAAGATATAGATTGTTTTGTTGTGATAAATAGTGATAAAGTTATTTGTGAATGAATAGGAGGAGTGCTGAAATGTGAAAATTGCTCTGGTCCCTAAGGGAAAAAAACCCTTAGTAGTGAAGGTGTTAAAGGACACCAAAAGTGAGAGTGATATGGAGTCTGTTATATTAATTGACTTTTAAACAATACCAGTTGCTTGGTATCTGCAGATCTTTCATGCATCAGTAGTGTCAAACATCATATCTGCATGCTATTTCGGGGGCTATTGCTAAAATGTTAGGGGCACAAGATCAACAGGAGAGCCAAGCAACCTGTATTGTTTGAAAGGAAATATATAGGTAAGCCTCCATATCCATTTCACTTCAGGTGTCCTTTAAGAGGCATTGGCATGTGGTGTACTGGTAAAAATCATCAGAACCCAAGAAGATCCAACTTCTATTGGATAAGCAAAAAACCAGAGGAAGAGACCTATCAAACAGGGTATGTTGGTAAATTTCTTGGCTATGGCAGTCTGAGTTACAATCAGCAACTAAAGAAGCTGTATTGCTGTAGTTTATCTCAGGCAAGCAGGTGAAGATGTGATTGACTCTGTCCTTTACCTAATAGTAACCTTTTGCACTGGGGTTATGCCTAGGATTTGTATAAGCACTGCATATTAGAGATGGCCCGAACATCAAATTTTGGGTTCGCGAATAGCGAACTTCCGCAAACGTTGGCAAACAGGCGAACTCGGCAAACCGCCATAGACTTCAATTGGCAGGCGAATTTTAACACCTACAAAGACTTTTTCTGGCCTCAAAAGGAATGGAAAAGTTGTTTCAAGGGGTCTAACATCTGGACTGTGGCATGCCGGAGAGGAATCCCTGCCAAAAGTCCCACCAAAAATTATGGAGTTGGCGCAGTTGTGTTTTAATCGCTAAAGGGCAGAAATCACTTTACATTCCTACAAATAATGCACTGGAGTGGTACTGTGCCTGCAACTTAATGTGGCTACAAATAGCAGTAGTGTGCACAGCTATGGGTGTCAGTAGGCTGTGGAGTGTCACACACACACAAAAAACCACAGGACACCAATGTACTAGCTCTCAAAAGGGCTATTTGCCGTGCTTTCAGCAAGTATTCAGTGAGGAACAAGAACACAGGCCTAGCTAATGCTTTCCCTACCTATCTGCAGCAAGTCTGCCCCTGCTCTCACTAACAGCAGCCAGCAGAGAATTAATCCAATATGCCCAGGAAGGGGTGCTAGCTGATTGGCTGCCATGTGTCTGCTGACTGTTTGCTAAGGGGTCAAAGTTTAGCTCGATGATGTATAGGGGCGGGTCAAAGACGCCAAATGTTCACCGCAGACGCAAACAGTGGAAATTCACCAGGAACTGTCTGCCGGTGAACAGTTCGTGCCATCTCTACTTCATATATGAAACTCCTTTTGACAGGAGATCAGAGGTATATCTGAAAGCAAGCTTTTACTTATATTTTAGCTCAGAACCCAATTTTTGTGTTCATCTTTTTTAATTGTAGACAGTGCTTGCTGTTGGCCCATATTTGCATAGATTATTCGATTTTTATACAATAACTTTAACTTGTAAATTAAATAGTAGAAATAAGGCCCAAAGATTGTAGACTTCCACACTATGACTTCAATTCATCAAGGGCTGTTAACAATAACCAAGTCCTTAAAATACAGCATTCGGTAATTTAGACTTGTGTGTGCTAATTCATCAATATTTTCACACATGTGGTAGATGTTCGGTAATTTACCGAAGAGGTCCATGCAGTGAGGGCATTAGAAAAGAGGCATCCCCGACATTCTTATAGATGTTCATGTTATACAGGTTGTTATACTGCCTCTGCTCTTGCTGAATCTGTCCCATTAGTCAAACAAACAAACACAGAACATTTATATTGCACTTTTCTAACATTCTGTTTACTTGCCACAGCTTAGATGAACAGCCGAGAAACATTACACACGCCCTGCTTAGTTCATTTCCCCAGCAGCTCCCACTAGCATCTCTGCATATTCAAACAGGCACTCAAGGGGTTACACTACCGGAGGGTGCCTGGAAAACATCTTTTGTTCTTTTCTCTCTGCTCTCTGCCTGGGGGGGGGGGGGTGTCTAAAAGCTTGTTCCACCCAAGAAGCCTGCACAACCTATCAGCAACCTATCGGCGGCACTTGCAGGGGACAGGGGCTGTTTCTATTAGCTGCCTGCTCCTGTCAATCATGGGGACATCCACACTGAAGGCATTCAAAGCTTGTTATCAACAGGGGAATGCTGGAGATAATCACCACACATGTTACCGAATGCTGTAACCTTGATGAATTGACATTTGCTGACATTTTACTGACATGTGTTGAGGTAATCACTGAACAAGTTGGTAATTTATCTCACTGCTCGGTAATTTCAGCTTTTCATGTGATAACTGCTTTGCTGAATTGACATTTTACTAAGTGCTCCGTAAAGTCATCTGTTTTCAGCATTACCGGATGCGGTAATCCTTGATGAATTGAAGTCAATGTGAGCAATGTGTGCACCGATCTCCTTAGTTGCCTTTGCACTAAAGGAGAATAACATTTTACAGATATTAGCCTCCCTAGGGTTCAATTTCTGCAGGATTTCTTTGCAAAAAGTGGTTCAATTAATTTTCGTGAAATTTTTGCTTGCAAGATACTGAAATCCATCCAACAAGGGTTTAGCAACTTGATGCCTGAGGGTTTTTTCTCCTTGTGGACCAGAGCAATTTTCACCTGTCAGCACTCCTCCCTTTCTTTCCCCAATAACTTAATTACTACTAATCGCAGCGTGATGATCTATATCTTGTTTTTCTTGCTTTCTTTGGGAGGTACCGTATGCTAAGAATTATTTTATCCTAAATGCATTTTAAGATGAATAATAAGAAAAAAATTGAAAAAGTGCATTATTTCTCAGTTTTTGGCCATTATAGTGTTAAAATAAAACGTTCTACTGTGGATAAAAGCCACACATTTTATTTGCCCATTCGTCCCGGTTATCGCAATGTTTAAAAAATGTCCCTAGTACAATGTATGGCGCCAATATTTAATTTGGAAATAAAGGTGCCTTTTTCAGTTTTGCGTTCATCACTAATTACAAGCCCATAAATTAAAAATGAATAGTAATATACCACCTTGACATACATTTTAAAAAAGTTCAGTCCCTAAGGTAACTACTAATATTTTTTTTAAGTACATTTTTTCCCCCTAGATAAAAAAAAAAGTTTGGGTACCTATGGGAGGGTGTGGGAGGGAAATAGTTAGCTATAAAAGTCAGTGTGGGGATTTTTATTAACCACTTAAGCCCGAAGGGTTGTTTATTTTTTGCATCTGAGCAACTTTCATCTCCCATTCATTTGCCAATAACTTTATCACTACTCATCACAATGAATTGGTCTATAGCTTGTTTTTCCATCACCAATTAGGCTTTCTTTGGGTGATACATTTTGCTGAGAATGAATTTATTCTAAATCCATTTTAACAGGAATATTAAGAAAGAAATGGAAAAAAATCATTTCTCAGCTTTTGGCCATTATAGTTTGAAATTAATACATGCTACCATAATTAAAACCCATGTATTTTATTTGCCCATTTGTCCCGCTTATTACACCATTTAAATTATGTCCCTATCACAATGTATGGCGCCGATATTTTATTTGAAAATAAAGGTGCATTTTTTTCAATTTGCGTCCATCACTATTTACAAAAAATAGAGATTGGCGCTACACCAATAGTCCTGATGTGTACACAATAACCATTATAAACAATAAAAAATAATAAAAAGCAATACACAACAATATAAGTTGGAGCTGCTCCTTCTAGGTAAAATATAGTCTTTGTAAAAGAAGGTAGCGCCTGCACAACCTAAACACACTCTATATCTATGCAATCAATGCGACATAAGAGTCCCAATCTCATTTTCCTATGGCTGTGTGATAACAGTCTATCGTCTGTGGTCTCTTCAATACAAATGTCCACCACCACACCATAAGGAAACAGACTCACCAGATATTAAGACCTATGCTAGGTCTAGTTGTGCATCGGGACACTTAGGGCCGTCCCTCACCTCCTCTGGATCATCCACTAGATCAAGGGTCACTTGCTTTTATAGTTGCCGAAACAACTTATAGGTGACGAAACATGTCGGGTGGAGATTAGGCACGGAAGTGAGAGACAGAGCAAAGACAGCAGGCATGGGGACACGGAACGGCGTCCTGAACTGGAGGGGTGACCGCAGCGCGGATGGACACCACCCGCAGCCAGACAAGGGACACACACACGGCAGCCAGAGCCCAGCCTAACGGGGGAGAGCCCGTCCTAAAACTCTATGCCCTATATTCAAGTAAACTTACTGTGAGTGCAATTTTTTTTTATATTATAACAAATACATACGGTTTTACACTATGTGGAGTTTTTTCCATTCGAGGAATAATCTGTGATGTATGGTGGCAACTATAAGAGCAAGTGACCCTTGATCTAGTGGATGATCGGGAGGAGGTGAGGGTCGGGATGGCCCTAAGTGTCCCGATGCGCAACTAGGCCTAGCATAGGTCTTAATATCTGGTGAGTCTGTTTCCTTATGGTGTGGTGGTGGACATTTGTATTGAAGAGACCACAGACGATAGACTGTTATCACACAGCCATAGGAAAATGAGATTGGGACTCTTATGTCGCATCAATTGCATAGATATAGAGTATGTTTAGGTTGTGCAGGCGCTACCTTATTTTACAAAGCTAATTTTAAATGCTAAAATGTATAGATTTAATAAAAGTGGATGTGGGTGTAGTTTTACTATTTGGCCACAAGATGGCCACAGTCAAAAAGTCCTGGAAGTGATCGATCTTGCTCCCAGGAAGAAGAATGAAGACAGGAACTTTTTGAACGCAGAAAAACCACAGCGTCTGATGAGACGTTGTCAGCTTTTCTGCGGTGGGGCTTTGATCAATGAAAGGGATCTATAATCCTTTTCACTGATCGTTGAGCTAACGGCCGGCAGTGGGAGTACGCACGGGAGACCTCATGGGAGTGCGCTCACCACAATTGGACGAGAATGTTCATCCAATTGGGCTTAAGTGGTTAAATAAAAATGAATTTTTGGTGTAATTTACTATTTGGCCACAAGATATCCTTGGTCATTTCTGATTCACGTACGTAAGCACGTGAATCTGAAGTAATGCTTGCCAGTGTAACAACAGGAAGATACGATGAATTCCGGTGGCTCGTAGATGCCGGTATTCATTGAATCGGGGACTTAGATTTATGAATGGGAATTGCGGTCCCATTCATTAAGCTCCCCGCTAAGCGGCGGTAACGGCAGTGCGCACGCGTGGGCAAACGGGAGCGAGCGTCAACTGCACGCCGCTGCAGACTTGCATTCACGGCCCTGGTGCATCCTGTGAACTTTGCAGGGCCGTGAATGTACTGCGCGGCATGCATCAAGTAGCTAGTATCCATTTTTAGTATAATAAAAGTTTCAAATTCAAAATCATGTCAAAAAGTTAAATTAAAATTTCTAAAATACATTTTTAATCACAAATAAAAAAAAAATCCTCCTCAAATATGGATGAAGAAATAAATCTACAAATGCAGAAATAAATACTGTCCAGTGTTTACCTAAAACATCTGCCTTGTGTGGTACAACAACTAAGGGCCAGTTCACACGCACACTTGCACGTCATTTACCGCTGTTTATGCAAAAGCAGCATTCTTATTTTTTCCACTGTCTGGAAGCAGCACAGTCTGGTCGTTCTGGGGTCTATTAGCGCCACACTCCTGTGTCTGCCAGTGGGATGAAAAATGACGATCGCTGGGAATCGCCATTGAAAGTCAGCAAATGCTTTTCTGCACACAGAAAATATTTGGACGAGACACTGGGCAGGTGATTGAGACATCCGCCTGAACCAGCCCTAAAGGTCCATACACACACTGCTCTGAATGCTGAGTGGTGCACCATAACGACTGCCACCACCAGAAACTTCTCCATTACACACGCTCATCGTTACTCTGCTCCACCCTGCATAGCAAAAGACACATCATGTGCCAAGGCTGATGACACTTCTGTACAGTGTTGTTAGTGCACTGTCGCCTTTGGCTGATGACGCCTCTGTTGCAATGCACGGGGAGGGTGAAGGGACGACAAGCGCATCTGATGGAGCGGCTTCTGCGGGTGGGGAGGTGCCAAGAACAATGCCGTTTGGTCATGCTTAGGCATAGCTAAAGGTCCGACATGCCAGATCTTTAGGGATCATCATTGGGCCACTGCACACACTCTCGTCTGCTGCACAACTCTTAGCCATGGTGGTAGTTATAGTCTGTCACGGCCGAGTTCAGACCAGTGTGGCAATAATTGTCATTCTCTGTACAATACACAGTATAGTATTAGATTCCAGAACTGAATTTTCTGTAATGCTGTAATATCTGCCTACTGCCAGTAGGTGGTGCACATACACCATTATAACGCTTTCCAGGCCAGTTTTCAGCATTGACGAAGCTAACTCGTCCATACCATTTGTAGAAAGTTTATTATAACTACGAGTCAGCCTTGTCCTTTACCACCAGGAAGGCTACCTCACACATTTAGCCATTCACTCACAATTTCCATAATCAAGTTCAAACCAAGAATCATGAATTATCAGCTAACTCCTCTGATGCTTCTGCAAAGAGAATTCCCTGATTCTGAATGCTTACTTTCCAATAATGAGGTTACACATTGGTGATGGCAGGCAGTGACGAGTAGTAGAGGGTTCTTTGGGTACTGATCTGGTTGTAAGTGGTCCACATGTGGGTTTATTCAAATCTGGCACCACCCATGTATGAGCCATATGTACACAGCTTGACACAATGTCCCCACTGCGTGTCCTGCAGTCATCTGCTTGATTGTTAGTGCAAGTACCTGTATACAAATAACATTATCCAATTAGTCCACAAATAAAGGTGCAGGGATAAAGCATGCATGTACTGGATTGGAGAATTCTTTTACTATTTTTCATTAGGTTGCTACTACTTTCTGGCATCTAAAAAATCACTACCAATCTCCTCTCATATGGGGCTTGATTCACTAAGACAAAAAGCATGCCTTATCAACGTTAACGATAACGCCTTATCAGAGTAGCATAGCAAACGCTAAGAACTTATGCCTGCTAATTGGCAATGACGAGAGCTCCACTCATCCTGCCCTAAGCCCCTGCGGGTTCATAGTGCTGGCTATGCTACTCGGATAAGGAGTGTTAACCACTTCCCGACCGCCGTATATACAATTGGTGGCCGGGAAGTGGACGCCGCAAGGACCGCCGTATTGACAATTGGCGGCGGTCCTTGTATGGGCATGGGCGGAGCGATCGCGTCATCCGTGACGCGATCCTCCGCCTCCGCCTGGCGCCGCTCATCCGCCGCAACATCCCGCCGGCCATACGGGACCGCCGGCGGGATGTTAACCCGACGATCGCCGCATACAAAGTGTATAATACACTTTGTAATGTTTACAAAGTGTATTATACAGGCTGCCTCCTGCCCTGGTGGTCCCAATGTCCGAGGGACCACCAGGGCAGGCTGCAGCCACCCTAGTCTGCACCAAGCACACTGATTTCCCCCCCCCTGCCCCAGATCACCCACAGCACCCATCAGACCCCCCCCTGCCCACCCCCCAGACCCCTGTTTGCACCCAATCACCCCCCTAATCACCCATCAATCACTCCCTGTCACTATCTGTCAACGCTATTTTTTTTTATCCCCCCCTGCCCCCCGCTCCCTCCTGATCACCCCCCCACCCCTCAGATTCTCCCCAGACCCCCCCCCCCATGTACTGTATGCATCTATCCCCCCTGATCACCTGTCAATCACCTGTCAATCACCCGTCAATCACCCGTCAATCACCCCCTGTCACTGCCACCCATCAATCAGCCCCTAACCTGCCCCTTGCGGGCAATCTGATCACCCCCCCACACCAATAGATCACCCGCAGATCCGACATCAGATCACCTCCCAAATCCATTGTTTACATCTATTCTCTCCTCTAAACACCCACTAATTACCCATCAATCACCCATCAATCACCCCCTATCACCAACCGTCACTGTTACCTATCAGATCAGACCCTAATCTGCCCCTTGCGGGCACCCAATCACCCGCCCACACGCTCAGATTGCCCTCAGACCCCCCCCCCTTATAAATTCGCCAGTGCATTAATTACATCTGGCCTTCCCTGTAATAACCCACTGATCACCTGTCAATCACCTGCCAATCACCTATCACCCATCAATCACCCCCTGTCACTGCCACCCAACAATCAGCCCCTAACCTGCCCCTTGCGGGCAAACTGATCACCCACCCACACCAATAGATCGCCCGCAGATCCGACATCAGATCACCACCCAAGCGCAGTGTTTCCATCTATTCTCTCCTCTAAACACCCACTAATTACCCATCAATCACCCATCAATCACCCCCTATCACCACCTGTCACTGTTACCCATCAGATCAGACCCTAATCTGCCCCTTGCGGGCACCCAATCGCCCGCCTACACGCTCAGATTGCCCTCAGACCCCCCCTTATCAATTCGCCAGTGCAATATTTACATCTGTTCTCCCCTGTAATAACCCACTTATTACCTGTCAATCACCTATCAATCACCCATCAATCACCCCCTGTCACTGCCACCCATCAATCACCCCCTGTCACTGCCGCCCATCAATCACCCGCTGTCACTGCCACCCATCAATCAGCCCCTAACCTGCCCCTTGCGGGCAATCTGATCACCCACCCACACCAATAGATCGCCCGCAGATCCGACGTCCGATCACCTCCCAAGTGCAGTGTTTACATCTGTTCTCTACCCTAAACACCCACTAATTACCCATCAATCACCCCCTGTCACTGCTACCTATCAGTTTAGACCCCTATCTGCCCCTAGGGCACTCAATCACCCGCCCACACCCTCAGAATGCCCTCAGACCCCAGCCCTGATCACCTCGCCAGTGCATTGCTTGCATCTATTCCCCCCTCTAATCACACCTTGAGACACCCATCAATCACCTCCTGTCACCCCCTAGCACACCTACCCATCAGATCAGGCCCCAATTTGCCCCGTGTGGGCTCCTGATCACTCGGCCAAACCCTCAGATCCCCCTCAGACCCCCTTCCGATCACCTCCCCAGTGCATTGATTGCATCTATTTTCCCCTCTAACCACCCCCTGAGACACCCATCAATCACCTCCTGTCACCCCCCTAGCACTCCTATCCATCAGATCAGGCCCAATACAACCTGTCATCTAAAAGGCCACCCTGCTTATGACCGGTTCCACAAAATTCGCCCCCTCATAGACCACCTGTCATCAAAATTTGCAGATGCTTATACCCCTGAACAGTCATTTTGAGACATTTGGTTTCCAGACTACTCACGGTTTTGGGCCTGTAAAATACCAGGGCGGTATAGGAACCCCACAAGTGACCCCATTTTAGAAAAAAAGACACCCCAAGGTATTCTGTTAGGTGTATGACGAGTTCATAGAAGATTTTATTTTTTGTCAAAAGTTAGCGGAAATTGATTTTTATTGGTTTTTTTTCACAAAGTGTCATTTTTCACTAACTTGTGACAAAAAATAAAATCTTCTATGAACTCGCCATACACCTAACGGAATACCTTGGGGTGTCTTCTTTCTAAAATGGGGTCACTTGTGGGGTTCCTATACTGCCCTTGCATTTTAGGGGCCCTAAACCGCGAGGAGTAGTCTAGAAAACAAATGCCTCAAAATGACCTGTGAATAGGACGTTGGGCCCCTTAGCGCACCTAGGCTGCAAAAAAGTGTCACACATGTGGTACCGCCGTACTCAGGAAAAGTAGTATAATGTGTTTTGGGGTGTATTTTTACACATACCCATGCTGGGTGGGAGACATTTCTATGTAAATGGACAATTGTGTGTAAAAAAATCAAACAATTGTCATTTACAGAGATATTTCTCCCACTTAGCATGGGTATGTGTAAAAATACACCCCAAAACGCATTATACTACTTCTCCTGAGTACGGCGGTACCACATGTGTGGCACTTTTTTTTACACCCTAAGTACGCTAAGGGGCCCAAAGTCCAATGAGTACCTTTAGGATTTCGCAGGTCATTTTGCGACATTTGGTTTCAAGACTACTCCTCACGGTTTAGGGCCCCTAAAATGCCAGGGCAGTATAGGAACCCCACAAATGACCCCATTCCAGAAAGAAGACACCCAAAGGTATTCCGTACGGAGTATGGTGAGTTCATAGAAGATTTTATTTTTTGTCACAAGTTAGCGGAAAATGACACTTTGTGAAAAAAAACAATTAAAATCAATTTCCGCTAACTTGTGACAAGAAAATAAAAACTTCTATGAACTCACCATACTCCTAACGGAATACCTTGGGGTGTCTTCTTTCTAAAATGGGGTCATTAGTGGGGTTCCTATACTGCCCTGGCATTTTAGGGGCCCTAAACCGTGAGGAGTAGTCTTGAAACAAAAATGACCTGTGAAATCCTAAAGGTACTCATTGGACTTTGGGCCCCTTAGTGCAGTTAGGGTGCAAAAAAGTGCCACACATGTGGTATCGCCGTACTCGGGAGAAGTAGTATAATGTGTTTTGGGGTGTATTTTTACACATACCCATGCTGGGTGGGAGAAATACTTCTGTAAGTGACAATCTTTTGATTTTTTTACACACAATTGTCCATTTACAGAGGTATTTCTCCCCCCCAGCATGGGTATGTGTAAAAATACACCCCAAAACACATTGTACTACTTCTCCCAAGTATGGCGATACCACGTGTGGCACTTTTTTGCACCCTAACTGCGCTAAAGGGCCCAAAGTCCAATGAGTACCTTTAGGATTTCACAGGTCATTTTGAGAAATTTCGTTTCAAGACTACTCCTCACGGTTTAGGGCCCCTAAAATGCCAGGGCAGTATAGGAACCCCACAAATGACCCCATTTTAGAAAGAAGACACCCCAAGGTATTTAGTTAGTAGTATGGCGAGTTCATAGAAGATTTTATTTTTTGTCACAAGTTAGCGGAAATTGATTTTAATTGTGTTTTTTCACAAAGTGTCATTTTCCGCTAACTTTTGACAAAAAATAAAATCTTCTATGAACTCACCATACTCCTAACGGAATACCTTGGGGTGTCTTCTTTCTAAAATGGGGTCATTTGTGGGGTTCCTATACTGCCCTGGCATTTTAGGGGCCCTAAACCGTGAGGAGTAGTCTTGAAACGAAATTTCTCAAAATGACCTGTGAAATCCTAAAGGTACTCATTGGACTTTGGGCCCTTTAGCGCAGTTAGGGTGCAAAAAAGTGCCACACATGTGGTATCGCCGTACTCAGGAGAAGTAGTATAATGTGTTTTGTGGTGTATTTTTACACATACCCATGCTGAGTGGGAGAAAGATCTCAGTAAATGGACAATTGTGTGTAAAAAAAATTAACAAATTGTCATTTACAGAGATATTTCTCCCACCCAGCATGGGTATGTGTAAAAATACACCCCAAAACACATTATACTACTTCTCTTGAGTACGGCAACACCACATGTGTGGCACTTTTTTGCAGCCTAACTGCGCTAAGGGGTCCAAAGTCCAATGAGCACCTTTAGGCTTTACAGGGGTGCTTACAATTTAGCACCCCCCAAAATGTCAGGACAGTAAACACACCCCACAAATGACCCCATTTTGGAAAGTAGACCCTTCAAGGTATTCAGAGAGGGGCATGGTGAGTCCGTGGCAGATTTCATTTTTTTTTGTCGCAAGTTAGAAGAAATGGAAACTTTTTTTTTTTTCTCTCACAAGTGTCATTTTCCGCTTACTTGTGACAAAAAATAATATCTTCTATGAACTCACTATGCCTCTCAGTGAATACTTTGGGATGTCTTCTTTCCAAAATAGGGTAATTTGGGGGGTATTTATACTATCCTGGAATTCTAGCCCCTCATGAAACATGACAGGGGGTCAGAAAAGTCATAGATGCTTGAAAATGAGAAAATTCACTTTTTGCACCATAGTTTGTAAACGCTATAACTTTTACCCAAACCAATAAATATACACTGAATGTTTTTTTTTTAATCAAAAACATGTTTGTCCACATTTTTCGCGCTGCATGTATACAGAAATTTTACTTTATTTGAAAAATGTCAGCACAGAAAGTTAAAAAAATCATTTTTTTGCCAAAATTCATGTCTTTTTTGCTGAATATAATAAAAAGTAAAAATCGCAGGAGCAATCAAATAGCACCAAAAGAAAGCTTTATTAGTGACAAGAAAAGGAGCCAAAATTCATTTAGGTGGTAGGTTGTATGAGCGAGCAATAAACCGTGAAAGCTGCAGTGGTCTGAATGGAAAAAAAGTGGCTGGTCCTTAAGGGGTAGAAAGCCCTAGGTCCTCAAGTGGTTAACTTTGATAAAGAGTGTTAACTTTGATAAGGCATCCTATTTGTCTTAGTGAATTAAGCCCTTGAAGTTTAAAGGAACACTATCGATTATCATTTTTTTTTTAACCTGGCATTGAGCGATTTCCTGAAGTGCTGGTAAATAATGATGTATGCAATTCACTTGCTTATCTCTTTTGTTTACTGTATCAAATGCCTTTCACTCTGCAGTCTGCTCAATTCTGAGTGACCAAGGAAACATAAGGAGAGGGGGAACTCCCACACACTACATCTGTTAACCCTGCGTGAAATTCTGTGTGTGAGAGAAAGCTCTCAGTAGCTGCAGCTCCCTGTTCTGTGTCTCTTAACTGTCTACAGAGAGCAGAGGAAATGTAATGTGTTATAAACATTTATAATAGTCTTTAACACCACAGCTTGTCATACATTTTTTTGCTTTCAGAGAAAAATATTCTGTAGTCTGATATGCAGAAAACAACACTGGCTGTGCATTGAAGCTGACACCCCTTCTGCAAATGATTTGTTCCAATAGAACTAATTCCTACGCACAATGAATTAAAGCTTTTGCCTCTGATATTTAACATGAAAAGTGGACAATGTTTACACAGCTACTTAGACATTATTTGTACACTGTCATTTTAGAATACTTGGGTATTGATGGTGTTCCTTTAAAGCTACGTACACAGTGAGGAATTGTGGTGCGACATAACAGCCACATTGCAAAATTAAACTTATGTGACATTAACAGTGCAGCCAGTTCAATGCAGTCTAAGAGCATGCGGCATCCCAACTCACGGCATGCAATGAGTTACTGCAAAATGCATGTTTTAATAGTGACAGTGAAGGATACTTTTAATTGATTGTATGTGATGCAAACACGGGCGGCCCTTGACCTGTGCGACCGGAGCAGTCGCTCAGGGCGCCGGCCTCCAAGGGGCACATGTGCAGGGGTTTTCTATTCCCCTCACTCGCGGCTCCCTCCGATCTCCGGCACTCACTGTCAGCCCTGTTCAGCTGTGGGTGAATCGGCAGCTGTGATGACAGAGGGAGCCCAGTGGTGGCGCTGTGTATCTCAAATACAGGAAGTGTTAATTTCCTGAATGAGCACTTCCTGTATTTGAAGTATACAGCGGCTTCAC
>NC_090656.1:124656054-124732592 GCF_040937935.1 Hyperolius riggenbachi
AATCAATTCGCTTATCAGCGGCAAGCCCTTCCGCTTAGCTCCCCAGGTACTTTAGCTCTCACACTGTGGCTAGTAGTGCGGTCCCGGTGGTGTCCGTAGCTCGTCTCTGGGAGGGTGGGCGTGGCTTACTGTGGACGTGCTTGTAGCGTCATTACGCGTTTCGGCGCTCTGCGCCTTCGTCAGATGACGCTACAAGCTCAAGCACGCCTCTTAACTAGCTGTCTGCCACCGTAGTCATGGCAACTGCTAGGCGGCGAATGGGAGGCGCCCTATGGCGTGAAGGGGGAGGGGCTGTTTGTAACAGAGCTTCTCTCGGGCAGCTTCCCTGTTATATTATTGGAGCCGCACTGCTGACCCCCGTGCGCACATAGTAAATTAACATAGATACATTAATCACAAACAATCTTTAAAAGGTGCAATCAACATCTAAAATATACTTGTGCAATATGCATTATAATTTGCATCCCAGCATATATATAAATAAATACTGGCAACTACTTTACAAACCTATCCATCCGTCACCTATCGTGACTATATCTATGTGGATGCACTTAAACAGACAATTCATCAAAGCTCATTATGCAAATGCCTTATTATTAATTAGTTAGAACACGAAAGCAAACTTGCATACCACTTTAAAATACATTACAGGAAAATTAAAATACACACAGATAAGGACAATCAAATCTGGCTCTATGGGTGTCTCTGCTATCTCCCGCCCCCGTACGCTGCTGGAACGCAAAAGATAGCAGGAGCACCAGGTGGACTCTCTCGAGTTTTTCATAACCCGCTTTGACTATCAATCCTCTAATTTGGAGTTTTCCCCTATATTTCCCCTTTATGCTTTATTTGAAAAATGTGTATGGATTCCTAGGACCCATTTGGGCAGGTTATCAAATGTTCATAAGCCTGCTTGTTTCAGACCCTACTGCAGCATCGGCAAACGCAAGAAAAGACGTAGACTGGGTTGGAAAGTGGGAACGGGAAGGGGGGAGGGTTTTTTTGGGGGAGTGGGGGAAGGGTAAAGGACAGGGAAGGGTTCTGTGTATGGGGTAATAAAGGAGATTTCTGTTTTAATGTTTCTAGGGGCATTGCGTTCTTTATTTGTTTTCATTCTCTCCCTCTCCCTATACAGCCCTATAACTGACTCGTACAATAATCGTTTATAACAGTTGAGGGTGGTGAGTACTTCACAAATATAAGTTAGTAGGCATGTGCATGGCAACCCTGCTGCTATATTCGCTGAATGTATAGTTTAATTTTTTTGGGGGGAACAAAATGGTATTTTTTCAGTATACAGCATTCTACCCAATTCTGTTATAATATTCTTTTCCCATCTACCCTTCCCTGTCCTTTACCCTTCCCCCACTCCCCAAAAAAAAACCCTCCCCCCTTCCCGTTCCCACTTTCCAACCCAGTCTACGTCTTTTCTTGCGTTTGCCGATGCTGCAGTAGGGTCTGAAACAAGCAGGCTTATGAACATTTGATAACCTGCCCAAATGGGTCCTAGGAATCCATACACATTTTTCAAATAAAGCATAAAGGGGAAATATAGGGGAAAACTTCAAATTAGAGGATTGATAGTCAAAGCGGGTTATGAAAAACCTCGAGAGAGTCCACCTGGTGCTCCTGCTATCTTTAGCGTTCCAGCAGCGTACGGGGGCGGGAGATAGCAGAGACACCCATAGAGCCAGATTTGATTGTCCTTATCTGTGTGTATTTTAATTTTCCTGTAATGTATTTTAAAGTGGTATGCAAGTTTGCTTTCGTGTTCTAACTAATTAATAATAACGCATTTGCATAATGAGCTTTGATGAATTGTCTGTTTAAGTGCATCCACATAGATATAGTCACGATAGGTGACGGATGGATAGGTTTGTAAAGTAGTTGCCAGTATTTATTTATATATATGCTGGGATGCAAATTATAATGCATATTGCACAAGTATATTTTAGATGTTGATTGCACCTTTTAAAGATTGTTTGTGATTAATGTATCTATGTTAATTTACTATGTGCGCACGGGGGTCAGCAGTGCGGCTCCAATAATATAACAGGGAAGCTGCCCGAGAGAAGCTCTGTTACAAACAGCCCCTCCCCCTTCACGCCATAGGGCGCCTCCCATTCGCCGCCTAGCAGTTGCCATGACTACGGTGGCAGACAGCTAGTTAAGAGGCGTGCTTGAGCTTGTAGCGTCATCTGACGAAGGCGCAGAGTGCCGAAACGCGTAATGACGCTACAAGCACGTCCACAGTAAGCCACGCCCACCCTCCCAGAGACGAGCTACGGACACCACCGGACCGCACTACTGGCCACAGTGTGAGAGCTAAAGTACCTGGGGAGCTAAGCGGAAGGGCTTGCCGCTGATAAGCGAATTGATTTTAAACACCTTGTGAGTATAACTTTTTATAGCGCATTAAACTGGAGCGCTCCATGTTTTTGTTTTAAAGTTGTACACACCCTAGAGAGCGTAGCTGAGCCGGGCATTAGGAATATAAAGAGAGTCAAGATTTGTGGAACTGTCTGAAACCAGGATTCGAGCGCAGGGGTTTTTTTGGATTTCCATGTAGTATGAGAGCTATGGTCATAGTATTTAAAGTCAGTTGGCCCCCATACTACATTGAGGCGGTAAAATTGGTCAGGGATTGGCCAATCATAATTGGATGTGTGTACTTTTAGTGAGTCTTTCCCAAGGCTTCCTTACTGAATAAAATAAAATCTAATCTAATTCAGGCGTCTTTTACACTGCAAATTGAAATTCTGATTTCCAATTCCGATTTTCACTGGATGCTAACAACACAAGAAGAAAATGCAGAAAAAAGCAGCATGCCGGACTTTTTTTAATCGCATCAAAAATCTGAATTGCATGTAGTAAAAGAGCCCTAAGGCCAGTGACAACAGTTAAAGGAAACCAGAGCTGAGATATATTCAAAGTTTTATACATAGCTGGGGCTTCAGGCGCAGTACTATTCTCCACCAGAGAGAGACAGAGGGAGCGCACTGTGCTCGCACAGACTGGCCGAACGTGCGAGACCCGGTAAGACGGAGAAAACTGAGGACGGCGGCATGGGAGAGATCCATGCGGATGGGGCTGGAGGAAGCCCCAGGTATGTATAAAACATTGAATATATTTAAGCTCTGGTACACTTTAAGGCCCATACAATACTCTTGATTGATGTCTTCTGATGGGGATCGGAACCCAATCCCTTGGCTGACATGGTTGGGCCATCGCTGTATAGATGCATAGCTAGCTTACATGCTTACCACGTGTTGTGCTGAAATCTGGGAGAGGCGGAGGGACAATTGAGTGGCGATGATATGACATCATGAAGTGGGTGGAGCAAGCAGTGAGAGCAACGCTATCAGCTGTCACTCGGCCAATTTGATCAACCTTACTGTACACACACCGGATTATCGGCTAAGACGGTCGGTTATTGGTCACCTCAGCCGTCTTTTATCTATGCCTTTAAGGTACGTACACGTCTGGTATTTCTGAACGACTTGTCATTCAAACCGGTCGTTCGGACAGTTTGGCGTGTGTACGAACGATCGTTAGACTGATAGCAGCAGTTTTGACTGATCTGCTTGGCGGATCCGTGGACTAACTGTTGTTGTTCAAATGACAGTTAGGTCTGTAAATGTGTATAAACGACTTTTGTTTAAAAGTCTATAAAATTTGACACTAATGGACTTTCATATAAGAAGTTGTTTGATCAGTCATTTGATCTAGTCCATTGTTCTATTAAGTCCATTGACCAGTCTAACGACATGTAAATTAACTGTTAATAGCATTTCAAATGTTTTGTCATCTGTACAAGAAGTCTGGACGACTTTTTGTTTGAATGACAAGTCGTTCAAATGTCCGTTTGAACAACATTCCGGCATAAAATCAGACATGTGTATGCACCTTTAGTCAGCTGAAAAGCCCCTTATCACTGTGCTGGGGATTAACCCTCCTGGCGGTTTGTCAAAATCCGCCAGGGGGCAGCAAATACGTTTTTAAAAAAAAAAAAAAAATTTCTTCATGTAGCGAGACGAGGTCTAGTTACATGATAGCCGCCGGCGATCGGAGATCAAGAGATCCCGTTCAAAGAACGGGATCTCTTGGAGGGCTTCCCCCGTCGCCATGGCGATGGGGCGGGATGACGTCATCGACGTCGTGAGGTCAAAGGGGACTCCGATCCACCCCACAGCGCTGCCTGGCACTGATTGGCCAGGCAGCGCACGGGGTCTGGGGGGGGGGGGGGCGGCTGCGGCGACGCGTATAGCGGCGGATCAGCGGGTAGCGGCGGCGATTGGGCACTGCACGCAGCTAGCAAAGTGCTAGCTGCGTGCAGCAAAAAATAATTATGCAAATCGGCCCAGCGGGGCCTGAGCGGTGCCTCCCGGCGGCATAGCCGTGCTCAGCACAGGCTTACCGCCAGGGAGGTTAAAGGGATTTTATTAATGACATTAGCAGAAATTGTTTGTTTACTTAAATGAATACATTGGCCTCAATTCACTAAGCTTAACTCCTGTCTTTAATAACTCTTCTGAGCTGTTTTACAGTTATCACCATCGTGATATAATTGTGATAACTGTAAAACAGCTCAGAAGAGTTATTAAAGACAGGAGTTAAGCTTAGTAAATTGAGGCCATTTTGTCTGTTTCTTTTACACCTAAACATTCTTCTTGCTGTACTGTTTTTGTTGCTGCAGGTAATATAACCGTGATAAGACAGTCCTCCACAACCATTATCCTGTACACAGAGTTTGGTCTGGAGATTGTGGTGCAGAGAATACCCATTTTCAGTGCTTATATTAAAGTGAGCAGAAGCTTCTTTGGAAACACAAAAGGTAATCATAACCAGACAGGAGGGTCAAACATTTTTGGAACCCATACCTAATCACTATACCTTCCCAGAATCCCTTATGGCCCCCATTTATCACCATGGGAAAAGCCCTTGTTCCTCAATGGTTTCTGCTGTCCACTGTAGTCGCATATACTGTACGTGTGCTGAAATAATTTGTAGTGCTGTTGTAGAATACCATGCAAAACCATTCTTGCTGAGTCACTATATTTCGAATTCCTGAAATGTGGATGATTGCTTTTGCAAAAACATTCTTATTGTAACAAAAACACTTCTGTTTTACTATAACACACAGTATGTGTAACATGTATTCTCTAAGGCCTACTCCCAGTATGAACATTCATGCAAGAGCCCATTTATTCTACCAGTGGAAAGATGGTGAGAGGAAGCCAAAAAAGATGCAAAGGAAATGTAGACTCCATGTTGATAATCTCAATAAGTGTAACTAAATGGTGAACAGCCCCTGCAAGTGCAGGAGGGCCCAGGGCTGTGGGAGGCCCCAAACTTCCACCAGTACAGGGATCCCACCTCCAGGTCAGGTGGCCACATTTATAAGATGACCAGCAGATGGTTACCTAGGTACAAAGGGTCACCATGTGGGAAGAGAAGAAAGGAGTGTGAATGTTGGTGAGCCCCATCCAAGTTTTGCTGTAGTCCCGCCCCTGCATAGTGTCAATGGTAATATTCAATCTCAGGACCCCAAAGCTACCAAATAGGAGTGCTAAGCACTAATCAGTGGCGTAGCAATAGGGATTGCAGAGGTAGCGACCGCATCGGGGCCCTTGGGTCAAAGGGGCCCCAAGGGGCCCTCCTTCAAGCCCACTATTAGCTCTCTATTGGCCCTGTGGGGATAATAATCACGTCTATAGGTGCATTAAGTAGTAGTAATTGTTAACAAATGGTTTCCCATTGCCTACTTGCACCTCTGACACTGTGGTTTTCATGGCAGGTTTTGGTGCGCCGTATCACTTATGTATAGAGTACTTGGGGGGGCCCATGTAAAACTTGCACCGGGGCCCATAGCTCCTTAGCTACACCACTGGCACTAATCCAGCTTGCTCTAGAAAAATACTTTAAATATTGTCTTGTGGGTTACCATACACTGCTTACTCAAATTATATTAGCACATACAATAGCAACATTTATAAATATATATTTGGATTGGGTGTTTTTGTCCAAGATGTTATGAAAAGTAACCACATTTTTTATATCACCATAAAATCAGGTCTGTGTGGCAACTTTAACAGTGAGACGAAGGATGACTTCACATCCAGCTCTGGTATTGTGGAAGGGACAGTCACCGTGTTTGTAGACTCTTGGAGAGCTGCAACCAACTGCAAAGCAGCCCAGAATATGGATGTCAACCCATGTTCTATGAGTATGTCTAATGGTGAGTCCAACAACATGCCCATGAATCCTGCAAATTGCCTTGTTTGTTGACATTTTTGTAAAGGTAACAAGAACATCATTCACAAGATAGAAATTTCACTTGAGAAGGAACATTTGCAGAACCCATTGCGTCGCTTTCCCTGTAGCAGCAGAGAGGCAAGGCAATGGATCTGGACAGCAGTGTTGCATGTTATGTTTGCTTTGCATTGGGTACAGTGAAGCATACAGTCAATGAAAAGTATTCTTCGCCTCTTCTATTAACGCTCGTGATTACCGGTAACGCATTGCATGCATGCATTTATCTCTTTAGGCTTGGTTCACACATAAGGTGTCCTGTCCTGTCAGTTTTTGACCATTTGCATCAGTTTGGTATGTGTTTCTATGGCTGTGTACACACATAAATGGTGTACATTTCTGGTCCAGTCCGGTAATACTGATAATAAACTGATGCAAAACTGACAGGACTAGGCAGGACTGGACCGAAAATGTACAGATTTATGTGTGAACCAAGCCTTACAATAAAAAAATTACCTTTTCACCTCGCACTGTATTAGGGCCGGTTCAGACTCTGCGCTTTGACCGCAATCGCGTTCGGCTCCGTGATCGCGATTTGCGGGCAAAATCTTGTGATTCAGCTCAATTTGTGCTTGTGATTCCCGTTCAACAGAACGAGAATCACAGAGCAATCGCCCCCAAAACGCTGCTTGCGGCGCGTTTGCGATTAATTGAAACCGCACCCGCTGCAGTGTGAATTTATCCATAAGTATACATTATAGCAGCACTTTGCTGATCACCGGCGATCAGCAAAGTGCTGAAGAATCACCCCAATGTGAACCAGCCCTTACTCAATGTCAATATTTTACTTTTTCTCCAGAAATATTCGCACAGGCCCACTGCACAGTTCTGCTGAGCAAAGGAACCCCATTTGAGGCATGTCATTCACTGGTAGATCCAGATCCTTACTACAAGGTAAGTAAACAAACATCACTGCTGGTGAAGACAGAGGATCAGTTTCTCCTACACATTTTATCCTTTAGTAGAAGCATATCCAAGAAGCAGAAGTGACCTGTCATCTTGAACATAAGACAATCTGAAACTAATCTGATGTTCACACTGATCACGTTTATGTAGTAGAAACTGATTTCTACTGGAGAACTCTTCTGGGGAACAGTATAGGGGGATGCCAGCTAATACATTCATCTAGTTAATGTCCCTGTGTCTTCTTTCCCAGTAAGTTCTTGTCACAACAGTGTGTGATCAGCCTGAGTAATGTGGGTTGCAAAAGATTATACCTGAAGGGCATGTAATATAATGAGATAACTGTGTATGGATAGTCCCAATCCTTCTCAGAACTTCTCTGGATTCTAAATTTTTTTCTAATGTAAGGGTTGATAATGGTTTCTAATGTAAGGGTTGATAATCCTGGAATATAGATCACAGATCCTCTGCAGTTGAACTGTAGTGTAATTATTCCTGATAAAGTATTAGAGGTTACATTGATTGCAGCAGGCACCAGATAAAACAACCTGTTTGCTATGAGAACATCACTCAAGTGCAGCATATGAATCTGAAAAAGAATGACTTTTCCAGGTGATAATACAATAGATATTACAACCCGATATATTGTGCACATGGCAAATATTTACAGCACAACACCTTTTCCACATTTTGTTATGTTAATGCCTTATTTCAAAATGGATTAAATTCATTTTTTCCTCAGAATTCTACACACAACACCCCATAATGACAGTATGAAAAAAAAGTTTACTTGAGATTTTTGGCATATTTATTAAAAATAAAAAAAATGAGAAATCACATGTGCATAAGTATTCACAGCCTTTGCTCAATACTTTGTCAATGCACCTTTGGCAGCAATTACAACCCCAAGTGCATTTTGAATATGTTGGCACAGCTTGGCACACCTATGCTTGGCTAGATTTACCCATTCCTCTTTGCAGCCCCTTTCAAGCACCAGGTTGGATGGGAAGCGTCAGTACACATCCATTTTAATATCTCTCCAGAAATGTTCAATTGGATTCAAGGATGGGCTCTGGCTGGGCCACTCCTTTGATATCTCGGCTGTGTGGTTAGGGTTGTTGCCGTGCTGAAAGATGAACCATCGCCCCAGTCTGAGTTCAAGAGCGCTGTGGATCAGGTTTTTTTAATTCAGGATGTCTCTGTACATTGCTGAAGTGACCTTTCCCTTTATCCTGAATAGTCTCCCAGTTCCTGTCGCTGAAAACATCCAACAGTATGCTGTTGCCACCACATTTCACTGTAAGGATGGTATTGGCTTAGTGATGAGCAGTGCCTGTTTCCTCTAAACCTGGCATTCACAACAAAGTTTCTCATGGTCTGAGAGTCCTTCAGGTGCCTTTTGGCAAACTCCAGGCAGGCTGCCATGTGCCATATACAAAGGTGTGGCTTCCATCTGGCCACTCTACCATACAGGCCTGATTGGTGGATTGCTGAAGAGATGGTGTACATCACTATGGATGATTGAGGCCACTCTGCTCATTGGCACCTTTAAAACAGCAGATTTTTTTCTGTAACCTTGCCACAGATTTGTGCCTCGAGACAATCCTGTCTCGAAGGTCTACAGACAATTCCTTTGACTTCCTTCTCGGACATGAACTACAGTATCAACTGTCAAATCTCCTATAGACAGGTGTGAGCCTTTACCAAATCATGTCCAATAAACTGTCCAATGAAGCTGCAGAAACATCTCAAGGATGATCAGGGGAAAGAGGATGCACATAAGCTCAATTTTGAGCTTCATGGCCAAGGCTGTGAATACTTATGCACATGTGGTTTCTCAATTTTGAATACAATTGTCAAAACTTCAAACGTAAAAAAAAGTGATGCGCTGTGAATACTTTCCAGATGTACTGTATATGTTTCAACAGCTTTCCATTAGATTTAATACATTTTTCTAATCTAACGCCTAATCTTTTAAACACATTATTACCAAAAACAGTATTATTAAACAAATATAACCTAATAGTGTACGGAAGCCTTAAAAGGGATGTTTAAGTCCCCTAAACAAAGGCAGTTTTACTTACTTGTGGCTTCTACAGGCCCCCTGCAGTCTTCCTGTGCTGGTACTCTATGATCCTCCATTCCCCCGCCATGGCTCAGTTTCATTTTTGCCGACTGAGCCTGTCGCTGGACAACGCGCCTGCATGGCCCGCACATCCTTGTTCACGCTTCCGTTGCCAGGAACATCCTGCACAGGCGCAAGTACAAGAAAATCTCCACTGCGCCTGCGCAGGACACTCCCAAGGGATGGGAGCACGGACAAGGACGCACGTGGCCAGGGCCGCGCAGATGCAGTGGACAGCGACAGGCTCAGAAATTTTTTTACAGAATTAACACTAGGACGGATAGTGAAATATTACAACAGAATCTTGCCAACATGGCCATATGGGTTGGCACATGGCAGATATAATGTAATGTTGATAAAATGTAAAGTCATGTACTTTGTAAGTACCAATGGAAGCCCAACATATAAAATAAATGGCATACAGCTGGGAACATCAGACTCAGAGAAGGACTTGGGAATACTGGTTGATAACAAGTTAAAGTGTTCCTGAACTCTTGCACAGGACAGAAGGAAAACATAGAGAAATACACCCTGTATGCGTTTAGAGAGTTTAGTCTCTTTAATTCCCCCTCATCGGTGACTAATCACAACAATAATTTGATCTCTCAAGCTCCTCGGCAGAGCAGCTAATTTGTAAACACAGGTTGTTAAACCTATGTCTGCTTCCATGAAAGCAGGAAGTAGACACACTGCAGATTTATTGCAGGATTTGTATCAGCTGTTACAAATAAATGTTTTTCTTTAAAGGTTATTATGATGTGCTTATCTTTTAGAGCAGAGAGGAAGTTCTGAGTTCAGGTTTGCTTTAAGTAAGGTATGCAATACTAAGCAAATACAATTCTGGGATGCATAAAATGGGAAATAAAATCTTCAGATGCTAGTATACTACTCCCTCTGTATAAATCACTCGTAAGACCACATCTGGAGTATGGGATACAGTTTGGGGCACCACATTAAAGAAAGGACAGTGACCTTCTAGAACTAGTTCAAAGATGGGCAATTCAATCAGAGAGACGGAAGATCTCACTTACCAAGAAAGGTTGGACAAACTGGGCTTAATTAGCTTGGAAAAAAGTGACTGTGAGGTGACCTGATTAACATGTATAAATACTTCAGAGGGCAATACAAAGGCATGACAGTTTAGATTTTTGTCCCTACAAAAAGGGACAAAAAGGTAACGAACAAGGGGATATGATCTCCATATGGAGGCAAAAAGTTTTTGCCATTTAGAAAGGGGTCCTTCAGTAACAATGGTTCAAATCATAAATGTTTGGGTTTTTTTCTGGTTGATCTTGATGCCTTTTTTTTTTAAACTAAACTAAGTCCTGCCTTTCAGAGATGCGTCTATGAAGGTTGCAACTATCAAGAGACCCTTAATTTCATTTGCTCTGAACTGGGTTCCTATGCCAGGGCCTGCGCATCTAAGGGAGTCATGCTGAACAACTGGAGAGCTTCCACCAACTGCAGTAAGTAGACTATTCTTCAAAACAGTAGGAACTGAACAAATAAGAAAAAGGAGTCTGTAATGAATTAATGGAAACACAAGCTGTCTATTTATTAAGTACATACCGTAATTATTCAAGACCATGTGTGACTCTTGTATGGTCAGCAATATAAATTTCATTTCAGATGCTTAGATTCCAACACCAATTTACAGATACAAAAAGGGAGTGGAATATCTCCTTGTTTGGGGCAATCTGGCATTTCCCAATGTAGGCAGCTGTCCAATACGCTACAAAAATAGGTGCAAGAGAATGTGGCTAAGCAGTGAATAAGTTAACAGCTTGATGAGGGGGAAGATATGAGGGGTCCGCCCCCCCATCACGTTGTTAATTTATTCAATGCCTACCCGCGTCTTCAGCGTTGCCTAGCAACACAGAGGCAGCTTAGAACTTGACTTATGCGGCCAAACATCTCCCCATCTGAAGGATCGTTGGTGGAGCGAGTGAGACTGCTATTAGCTGCAGAAGCTACACACTACCCGATTCCCTGGAGGCGCTGGACACTCTACGCCACCTAGGGGTTGATTCATCTACAGTAACGCACTGTAGCAGCATGAGTTAAATGGCCGTACCACACTAATTATAGAAGCGCGATTTAAATCTCCCACGTGCACGCTACGTGCTCTACTGGCAGCATAGCGTGCGTTCCTTAGCAACACCCGATACTTTGAAAGACCGCACGATAGTGACTTCACTAGCACCGTCACTACTACATTAATTAGCGTAGTAGCACGGCCACGCTAGTCCACTATCACACGGCCTTTCAAAGTATCAAGCGTTGCTAAGGAACACATGTTACGCTGCCAGTAACGCGCGTAGTGTGGCCGTGGGAGATTTAAGTTGCGCTACTATAATAAGTGTGCATAAGGCCATTTAACTTGCGCTTGTGCAGCACATTACTGTTGATGAATCAACCCCTAAGGGCCCTTTTACACTTAATCAGTTGCTCTCAGTTAAAACGGAAAGAAAACTGATTTTCAAAGGAAGTCCCATGTTTTCCTATGGCACCTTTCACACTTAACGCGTTTTAACTGAAATCTTGTTCACAATGCACTGCTATGGAAAACACGCTTACCAACGCGCACTAACGCGTACTAACACATACTAACGCACACTAACGCATACCAACTGATTAAGTGTAAAATGGCCCTAAGCGCTTTCTTTTGCTTTTGTCCCTAGAACACCAATTCACAGATCCCACAGCTGCAATAATTGTGGTCATGCAGTAAATTTATAGACAGATACAATCAGCATAGGACCACACTTAACATTCCTCGGGTAGTGTACCTCTTCTGTTCTAATTAATTATTCCATGCCCTAATTTGCCCAAAATTCTTGGCTCTATATGGATATCTGAGAGCTATCACTTTACGCAACACTGTTTTTATAAGACCATGGCCCATGTGCAATTAACTTTTTCTCCTGAGTTTTCTCCTGGGTGATATGCTGACACAATAAATTGCCTTTAAACCACCAGCAAACAAGAAAATAATGAAAACATTTGTTTGTACCTTTTCACCTACTTTTTGGTGCTTTTCAATTGCAGAGTGCTGAAAAGTTACTAAAGCGATGAAAAATTATCTCCTAGGAAAAAAATCAGAAGAGAAAATTAATTGTATATGGGCCCATGTCTCTAATTTGATAGTTACATATTCACAGATGTGTGAAAACTTTAGCAAGTATGTTGTGAAAACTTTCGCAAGTATGTTAATACAGAATCGATTTTATAACATTTCATAGTTTATAAAGTGCAGTGTGGAAATACAACAATTGAATTATGGACATAAAGCTTAAAGAGGAACTTCAAACCCGGGACTGAACTTTATCTCAATCAGTAACCAATACCCCCTTTTCCCATGAGAAAACTTTACCCGCAATATACTAGCTCATATTCAACAGTGAATGTAGTAGACCAAATTTGATGTGTTAGTAGCTGCAAATATAAATGTTATTTTAGTATTTTATATTATCCTTTTCAATTTCATTATAAATACAGTTTCTTGTAGCCGCAATATAGTAGTTTATATTCAGTAGTTATGGACAGCGATAGTTTGGCCACAAATATAAACAAGCCATGTGCGGCTACAAACAAAAGGCACACCCTATCTTATCGGGCGTATCCCGCGCCCGTTTTAATAGTATTAGCTGCTAATCGCATCTGTTATTATGCCCATGCCATAATGCCCTCCATAATTATGCTCCACATTAAATTTTCCTACATTAGAATGTAACATTTTAAAATGTTCACTTTTATGGTGTTCCTCTTATATCCCCTTGCAGTGTGCTTAATTATAATGCCCCCTCGAATAGTGACCTTTGTAAAAAAATACCACCTATTATAGTGTCCTCTGTCCCTTATAATTCCTCATGCCATAGTGGGTGAATAAGCAAGAAGGCCAGAATAATCCGCAGGGGAAATTTACAAACAAGGAATTTTTTTAATGAACATTAGGGGTAGGGCTATGTCGTCTATTTCTATAGACTGTTTGTAAAATTACGGACAGTAGCCAGCCCTGCCTTAATATTGTTTCCAGTCGATCCTCACTTTGTGAAGTTTCTAAGTGTAGCTCTGTCACTTTTTTCTTGATATCCAAAAGAGCAGTAGGAGCGCTTTAAAAAACGAACAAAAATGTTTGCTAGAAAAACTGGTTTTCTTATTTATGCACTTCATGTAAAAGGGCAACAAAATACAGGTTTTAGCAAGCAGGTTTTCAACTATTTTTAGTTATCTGTTAAGAAATGGTTACTATGAAAGCAACAGTGCCATCTGCTGTACTACTCACAAAACAGCAAACAAACTTGAGCGATTATCCTACCGGAATGAAAAGTTGAACATTTGTACAGTATTTTTACATCAGAATATCTGAACTGGGAAATTTAGTTTTAACCCTACAATTTCTATATTCTATCTTGTAGATATTGCTTGCAGTGGTAACCAGACCTACAGCTATGACACAACTCCCTGTGGCAGGACTTGCTTATCTCTGTCTAATGTAGAATTGGAGTGTTACCCTAACGACATCCCAATTGATGGTTGCAACTGTCCTTTAGGATATTACTTAAATGATAAGCAGAAGTGTGTGCCAAAATCACAATGCCCTTGCTACGTAAATGAGAACACTGTCATCATGCCCAATCAGCAAACTGTTCTCAATGGACTTACCTGGTAAGTAATGGTGCAATCCGTCACTTAGCGGTAGTCAGAGTTTTGGCTTTCTCAGAGAGTGGACAAGAAACAAACTTCACATCCGATAGATGCAATAATTGAAATAAAATCGGCACAAGATAAACCGTTATACCCACTCCACACTAACTGTGATCCTTAACCCATTCGCGTTCCGTCGTTTTCACTTGAGCAATGTTCACCTTCCATTGATTAGCCTATAACTTTATCACTACTTATCACAATGAACTGATCTATATCTTGTTTTTTCCGCCACCAATTAGGCTTTCTTTGGAGGGTACATTTTGCTAAGAGCCACTTTACTGTAAATGCATTTTAACAGGAAGAATAAGAAAAAAACGGAAAAAAATCATTGTTTCTCAGTTTTCAGCCATTATAGTTTTCAAATAATACTTGCCTCCATAATTAAAACTCACGTATTGTATTTGCCCATATGTCCCGGTTATTAAACCGTTAAAATTACGTCCCTATCACAATGTATGGCAACAATATTTTTTTGGGAAATAAAGGTGCATTTTTTCCGTTTTGCATCTATCACTATATACAAGTTTAAAATAAAAAAAAATATAGAAATATTTCATCTTTACATTGATATTTAAAAAGTTTAGACCCTTATGTAAATATTTACATGTTTTTATTTTTTTTTATTGTAATGTTGTTGTTTTTTTATATTTAACATTTTATTTGGGTATTTTTGGGAGGGTGGGATGTAAACAATAGTTTTATAATGTAAATGTGTCTTGAGTTTTATTTTTTTTTACTTTTAGTTGTAGTTTTACTTTTTGGCCGCAAGATGGCGGCCATGAGTTTGTTTACATGACGTCACTCTAAGCGTAACATATGCTTAGAGAGACGCATGGGGGAGGCAACAGCCAGAAAAAGCGCAGCTTCCGAGAGAAGCTGACGCTTTATCAGCGGGGGAGAGGAATCAGTGATTGGAAACCATAGCCCGATTCACTGATTGCCTGGCTAACGAACCGCGGGCCAGGAGCACGCGTGCACGCGCGTGATCGGCCACGGGAGCGCGCATGGTTCCTGGACGTAGTTTCTACGTCTAGGAACTAAAATAGGTTAAAATGTACCCGAGGTGATGTGACATGATGAGATAAACATGTATATGTACAGTGTAAAACATATTAATTACCAGGCCGTTTTACTTGTTTTATTTTTCTGCCTGAAAGAGATCATTTCTAGGCATGGAAGTGACAGCTTCTGTCTTGTCGGAAATATAGTAAACATCACTGATAAGCAAATTACAGCCATAAAAGTTCTCCTGGCAAAATACAATTTCTCAGAGCAGAGGGAGATTAAATACATGAACTACTGATCTTTTTCTAGCTCTGGGACACTTAATATGCTGCCACTGATTAGAGACAGTAAAACATTCAACCTATTTTGTAAATGTTTATTCCTTCCTGGTTTTAGGGTCTAAAAGCGGTACAATTTTCTCATGTGCTTTTAGACCCTGAAAGCAAGAAAAAAAATCATACCACGAGAGAACCTGGAGCAGCGCCCGAACTTACTCACCTTACTGGGATCCAGTGACGACAGTCAGGGATCTCACCGGGGGATGCAGAGCTTTCGTGGACAGGAAGAGGAATGGCCTCCAGTTCCTGGATCGCCCAGGAGGCGAGTGAGAACGCCTGCTGTGCGCACTGCTCTCCCATGCACCTCCCGGCGGCTACCACGAGTGTAGCTCGGTGTTACCTCAGCAGTTTTCAGATCTTGCCACAGATTCGCGATTGGAGTTAGATCTGGACTTTGACTGGGCCATTCTTACACATGGATATGTTTTGTTTTAAACCATTCCATTGCTGCCCTGGCTTTATGTTTAGGGTCATTGTCCTGCTGGAAGGTGAACCTCCGCCCCAGTCTCAAGTCTTTTGCAGTCTCCAAGAGGTTTTCTTCCAAGTTTGCCCTGTATTTGGCTCCATCCATCTTCCCATCAACTCTGACCAGCTTCCCTGTCCCTGCTGAAGAGATGCACCCCCCGAGCATGATGCTGCCACCACCATATTTGACAGTGGGGATGGTGTGTTCAAAGTGATGTGCAGTGTTAGTTTTCTGCCACACATAGCGTTTTGCATTTTGGCCAAAAAGTTTCATTTTGGTCTCATCTGACCAGAGCACCTTCTTCCACATGGGTGCTGTATCCCCCACATGGCTTGTGGAAAACTTCAAACGGGACTTCTTATGCTTTCTGTTAACAATGCCTTTCTTCTTGCCACTCTTCCATAAAGGCCAACTTTGTACAGTGCATGACTAATAGTTGCCCTATGGACAGAGTCTCCCACCTGAGCTGTAGATCTCTGCTGCTCGTCCAGAGTCACCATGGGCCTCTTGACTGCATTTCTGATCAGCGCTCTCCTTGTTCGGCCTGTGAGTTTAGGTGGATGGCCTTGTCTTGGTTGGTTAACAGTTGTGCTATACTCCTTCCATTTTTGAATGATTGCTTGAACAGTGCTCCTTGGGATGTTCAAGGCTTTGGAAATCTTTTAGTAGCCTAAGCCTGCTTTAAATTTCTCAATAACATGATCCCTGACCTGTCTTGGACCTGTCTTGTTTGTTCTTGGACTTCACAGTGTTTTTTTCTCCCAATATTCTCTTAGACAACCTCTGAGGCCCTCACAGAGCAGCTGTATTTGTACTGACATTAGATTACACACAAGTGCACTCTATTTAGTCATTAGCACTCATCAGGCAATGTCTATAAGGCAACTGACTGCACTCAGATGAAAGGGGGACGAATAATTATGCACACACCACTTTGCAGTTATTGATTTGTAAAAAATGTTTGGAATCATGTATGATTTTCGTTCCACTTCTCATGTGTACAGCACTTTGTTTTGGTCTTTCCTGTGGAATTCCAATAAAATTGATTCATGTTTGTGGCAGTAATATGACAAAATGTGGAAAACTTCAAGGGGGCCGAATACTTTTGCAACCCACTGTATGTGTTATACTTATGAACACTTTGTATATACATACTGTACATGAAACTGTATGTTTTTCTTATTGATCTGTACCATCACATGACCCTGTATGTGCCAAAAACAATTCTGGGCATAGATTCTGTTCTACTTGGCGAAATAAATGATTCTGATTCTATTTTCAACAGACATTATGGACAGGGCCAAAAAAGGGTCAACTGTAAATTTACAGATGGCTGGCAATCTTGATAGTCGGTTACACAAATATATATTCTGTCTTTGGAATTGGCAGTCAGTAAGCTGCCTACAAACCCAACATACCTTCAGCAATGCTGCGCTTCTGCTGCACACACCTGCTGATGTCACATGGGTCCTTTGTCTGTAAGACAAGTTCTCATCCTTATGGTGGCCATACATGGTACAATAAAAACGTTTGATTATCCCCTTTATTCGATTTAAATGATCGAACAAATGAAAGTTGAAAATATTTTTTTTTTTCGATCAAGAAATTCGAACGATTATCCAGTTTTTTCGAGAAAAAAAATCAGATTGGACATGCTGGAAAAATCTTTATATTCGATCTAATGGAATAATCAAACTAAATAATCTAATCGAAAAAAAAATATGAAAAATTGTACCATGTATGGTCACCCTTAGGCGGTGCCTTTTCAATACAAGTGGAGATGATCTTTCAATTCAGAGGAACTTAACCTGCTGCACTAGATCTTAAATTGCTGTTATGCGTCCTTTTCCACTGGCTACATTTCGATCCCATTTTCGGATGTGAAAATCCAAATGGCTAACTACAAGGGCACTATTAACATAGTAATCACGGGACCCTTTTTCCACTAGTAGGATTCCATTTTTACACAATTGCAGTGCAAGAAGACCTTCTCCTGAGATTGAGTAATGGGTGTGCAAAAAAAATCTCTTAGAAAACACAGTGTATGCAATGTTTTGGGATTTCCAATATTAATTTTCTTTCCTGATTTTTTTTTTCCTCATGAATTACGTTAACGCTATCACTTGGTTGAAACCCTCCTGATCTCACAATAATCGTACATCACAGAGTGTGAATAGATAAAATCATGATTACAGCATATTTGCAGTTTTCAGAATTGTATTCCTAATACTATTAAAACAGTGAAAATCAATGAATAATAAATTAAATCACCTTTAAACACGATGAGATTTTCTGGCAGAGTTACTGCCAGACAGATTATTTCCAACATGTCCAATCTGATTTCTGATCAATTTTCTATAGAAGTGAACAGAAAATCGATCGGAAATCAGGTCGGACATGT
Source organism: Hyperolius riggenbachi (assembly GCF_040937935.1). Taxonomy (NCBI): domain Eukaryota; kingdom Metazoa; phylum Chordata; class Amphibia; order Anura; family Hyperoliidae; genus Hyperolius; species Hyperolius riggenbachi. The sequence goes on from NC_090656.1 coordinate 124,674,315, forward strand.
TGGAAATAATCGATCTGGCATCAAATCTGTCAGAAAATCTCATTGTTTGTACCTAGCATAAGAAGCTCACCCTGTTTTACAGCTGGGTAAATGCCAAGGTTGGGTTCATGCTAAACAGAGATAGGGCTCGTTTCCATAAAGCACATTTTCACGCGCGCTTCTGGAAACACGATCGCAGGGACGGCAGACAGTGCATATACTGCACTGTCTGCCGTTTCCATTCACATAGAGGGCGCTTCAGCCTGCGATCCCATTCAGTGTAATGAACGCTGGTTTAGAACAGATAAAATGATATTTTATTGCAGGTGAAAACAAAAAGTACTTAACTCGTTTTCCTAAGGGAATCATTCCTCAATTCTCAGGAGTTGGTTATTATTAATTGATCTATAATAATTCAGTCAACTTTTTAAATTTCAATTTTAGTTCTCATTTGAGCCGTTTTTTAATAGCATTGTTTAGAGTGATTAACTGTTTATTTTCCAGTTACTGTGTGAAAGGAAGGCTTAACTGCATCGGACAGCCTTTGGACTTCGCAGGTATGACAATTTCCTTTAACATTTTACTGTTAGATCATCAAAGGGAATTTTTCTAATTTCACTACCACTTTCTCTTTTAAGAAACCTGTACGGCCCCAAAAGTCATGAAAACCTGTGGTTCCCTGTCGGATAAATTTGGTGCCGCATGTGCCCCTACGTGTCAACTTCTGGCTACTGGAATCCGTTGTGTAAGTTTTGTTCTAACTATTCTTCTTTGTATGATTTTACTGCGTGTTTCATGATATGTGTACTATATATCTGCCCCGTTGGTGTATAGAAATTACAGGGACTAACTTTTCAAAAATGCAAATACATTAGAGCATTATGTCAGCAAAACTGCAGGTAAATGTATTACCTGCTTTGTTGGAAAAAAATGTTGGGAACCAATTCACCGCTGAAAACACGTTTCCTCTTTGTTCCCCTACCGCAATTCCGCCACGATCCATGAGATGTACAGTATGATTACAATGCATTTGCGATTTCCAACAGGACAAAACGGCCAGGAAAATCGTATAACAGCATCACTGCGATGCAATTTTCCTATGTTCCTATACTTTGTATAGGAGGGCAACCACACAGAAAATGGAGCAGGTGCGACGATTGCGAACTGGGAATATCACGTCGCAAACACAGTGCGCTTATGGAAACACCCCCGCGCAGTTTCCGTTATTGTATCTAGCATTTTGCAATCCGATTGTGATCGCAAAACGCACTCAGTGGAAAATAGCCCTAAGTGTGCAGCTCTCCAACCGCTGACATGTAAAGACAGACAGCATGCTGAAGGTAGTAAAACACCCATGGTTTACTATTCTTAAAACCATTAGTGTTTATGAGTACTAACTTTGTGTCCTGGTAATTTAAAAAATACTCTTCTGTTTGAATCGTATGGTTGGTGTGTATGTGGTTATTTAGTTATGTATATTTTGACACTCTGCTGCTTGCATTTAAAGGTACCAACTAAGTGTGAAGCTGGATGTGTGTGTCCAGCTGGTACGTATGAGGACCTTGATGGCAGCTGCGTACCAGAAAGTGAGTGTTCTTGTGAATATGGAGGCATGCTCTACAGGAGTGGAGAGTCCATGTATGGAGAGTGCCAGAGCTGGTAAGAAAAACATTACAGAATCACTGGCATATTCTAGGAACCTAAACATACTAAAATATTTAATTGGCTAAATTCACTTGGATTCAATGAACAATGTCAAGATCAACAAAGTGTTCACTTAGGGTGAGGCAGCATTCTCTTTAGGCTTTCCAGCAGTGGCGTAGAAATAGGGCATGAAGACGTTGCAATCGCATCAGGATAACTGGACCTATGGAACCAATATGTGGCCCTCTTCTAGTTCCTACATTAGCTCTTTATCGGTTACAGAGTGCCCAGCAAGTCCACGATGAACCAGCACTCCTAGAAATGTGTACAGGGCTGAAAGAGACCAAAAAGCTCTCTTACTAAAATGCTATGCACAACCCATTCTTACTAAATCAATACAGTTCTCTGGGTAGTGTCTCTCAGGAGAGGCAAGGTTATTCTGCGGTACTCAAAACAGGTAACTTCTTGTAATGTTATTAAAATTAGCCAATAGAATTGATAGCTACAGTAAAAAATGTTATAAGTGACAAATATGAAAACTGTAGCAACAGTATTGAACAAATGGAGAGATTAAAAAAAAAAAACAACAACTTAAGATTGGAGATTTCTGTCCTTTGTTAATAATAGTTCAAATAGAAAGTTTTTTGTTTAAGAGTCCATCCAAAATGGAAGCCAGCCTTGGGTTCTCTGCTAGCTTTAGATTCCTTAAAGGGAAACTTAACTGTAATTAAAAAAAAAAAGTTTCACTTACCTGGGGCTTCCTGTCGTCAAGCGCATCCTATGCAGGCCCAGGATGAGGTTTCTCTTACTGCACCTGCGCAGGATGAGCTTGACGACGGGAAAGCGTACAAAGATGCGCATGGCAAGGGGCCGACTCTCAGTGGGCCAAAAATAAAACTAACCCGCGGGGGTGGGGGGGGGGGGGAGATAGTCAAGGACCAATGAGGGCAAAGGACGTCTGCAGGGGGCTTGAGGAAGCCCCAGCTACGTGAAACTTTTTTTGTATTCACAGTTATGGTTCCCTATAAGTGATATTACAAAATGGAGAACTGCGGCTGGATTTGAAGTTTTTTCTTTTATGCATCCCTGCTTTGAAGGCGGTATTCAAGGTCTGCCCCTGTGATAGAGACTGGGTGTCCCCTGGTTTGCACTGGCAAGAAATGATCAGAAATACATGACATGATCATGTCTTGCCTCTGGCTTGTTGAAAGCATTTTCATGAGCTGCTAAAAAATATACAACATAATGAGACTACATGTGGCTATTGAAGTGCATTCCAATACAGAGAAATTTAACAATGGGGTTTTTGCTTATGTCAACTTCATGAAAGAGATATGCCAAAATTTGACAGAACATTAGTAGTTGAATGACATATTTTCCATAGCGGTCAGAAGTACATCATCTCTTAAAAAGACAAATTAAAAAGTGTACAGTTATAATTAATATGGGCAGGACAAGCTGCTTGTGTCTTCTCTGTCTGTCCCCTGCTGGGCCCTTCTCCACTATCAGCTTTTGCAAAGCTGAATAGCAAAATCGCAAATCACTATCGATTTTTAAATCGCTAGCGTTTGCTAAATAACATCGGAATCACGGTAGGTATTTTCCACTGCAATTCGATTTTTACAAAAGACTTATCACGCCTTGGAGCGATTTTTTCTGCGATTTTGCATAGCAGAATCATGATCGCAATTGCGGAAAAAAACAGGGACTTGCTCAATCGCTTGCGTTTAGCACTATCGATTGCTAGTAGAAAAGGACCCTTAGGGCTGGCTCTGCCAAGCAAATGTACCAAATGCCCATGTGAAGCTTGTTCACACCTATTGGTCGGCTTCCTAGCTGGGGGATGTTTCTGGCTTTCATCCATGCAGTAAAAAAAAAAAAGTATCCTGTCCAATCTCAGATTGGATTGCCATCAAGAATCAGTGGGCAATCACAATTGCTATAGCGATTACTCACGGCTCTTCCATGATAGTTATTTTATTATTATTATTATTATTATTATAGGACCACTACTGGGGAAAAAAGTAGGCAGTTAAAATCTGACAGAACCGACAGGTTTTGGGTCAGTTCATCTCCTCATGGGGGATTCTCAAGGTTTTCTTTGTTTTCAACAGCATTTCCTGAACAGCAGTGGCAAAGCCTAACTGACAAAATAGCATTCAAGTGATTAGGGAGGCTGGCTGGTATCTCACTATTTTGGCAGTTAAACTGCTTTCAGGAAATGCTGCTGAAAACAAAGAAAACCCTGAGGGCTCGCTTCCACTATCGCGAATCCGCATGCGTCCAACGCATGCGGATTCACACATGTAATGCAAATGGATAGGCCTGTTTCCACTGTAGCGTTGTTGAGGTGCGTTTTTTTCAGCGGTAAAAAAACGCACAAAAAAGCCAACGAATTCGCCTGCGAGTGGAATGCATGCGAATCGCCGCTAATGTATTTAATAGGAAATTCGCATGCGGCTATGGTATGCGAATTTTCATGCGAATTTGCATGCGAATTCGCATAGGTATCAATGTAATTCAAACAGGCAGTGACATGGTTAAATTCGCATATACCCTCACCTATGCGAATTCGCATGCGAATTCGCGGCAAAAAACGCGCAAAAATTCGCATCCGCATGCTATTTCATGGAATTTCAACAGCGGTGGAATCCAGGCGATTCTGCACCGCAATAGTGGAAACGAGCCCTGACAATCCCCTATTGTCCACCACTGAAAAAGGGAGAAAACTGAAAAAACGCAAACACACCAAAAATGCAACGAAAAACACAAATGCAAAAATGGCACAAACAAAATCTGAAAAAGCACACTCTTCTGCCGCTACTTCTATTTATGCACAGAAAGCGGAGGAGAACAGAGGGGACAGAATGGGGGACACAGGGGGAGCAAAGGAGGACACACGTGGACACAGATGGAGCAAAGGGGGACACAGGTGAACACATGTGGGACAGATGAGGACACATGGGGGAACAGAATAATTGGCGGAGAACAAGATGCTCCTGGACCATGGACGCACCAGGTTTAGTTTAGTTTTTTCCCCTGGGTTTTTGTCCTCTAACCTAGGTGCATCTTATAGTCGGGTGCGTCTTGAAATGCAGAAAAATAAGGTAGTTGGTTTTACTTTGTATATTAGCTTTTAAAAGTATAGTGCTCCCAGCCTGAAGGCTAAGAACTCCATCTCTCCTACTACATAACCTTAACAGAATCCATATTTTTCGGCATGTAAGACGCACTTTTTCTCCCCAAATAATGAGGAGAAAAAAGTAATTGCATCTTATATGCCAAATTCAGTCCCCGACTTACAAACGCCTGCCAATACGAAATGCCGACCCGCCACGATGTTGGTGACTTCCTCTATTGTTCCCATGTTCTCCTCCGCTCCCCGTGCATAATTGTAAGTAGCAGCAGCACCGGCTAACCAAATCCAAGGCTCCAGTGGCAATAAGAGTCATCTCCTCTCCTTCACTGTTCCCCTAGTGCTGGCTTCTGATGATGACGCGATCAGCAGAAGCCGGCACTAGGAGAGCAGAGAAGGAGAGGTATTTGCTTGCCACTGTAGCAGTGTGACACACATGGGGAGCAAAGGAGGACACAGGGGGACAGAAGTGAACACACAGGAGCCAAGGGGGACAAAAGGGGACACAGAGGGGAGCAAAGGAGAGCAAAGGTGGGCATATGGGGGACAAAAGGGGACACATGGAAGACAAAAGGGGGCTCATGGGGGACAGACTCTACAAGACACTTCTGGACCATAGACACACCAGGTCTAGTTTAATTTCCCCCCCTGGTTGCTTTTCTTGCTTTGAATATTAGCTTTTAAAGTATATTATGTTCATAGTAAGTTGTATCTCTGTATAATCTACCTGCAGCACCTGTAATGGAGGTCACTGGCAATGTGAGGAGAACCTACAATGTGCGTCCACATGTATGATGTATGGAGAAAGCCACATCAAAACCTTTGATGGACAACAGTATTTGTTTGATGGGAACTGTGAATATACTCTAGTGACGGTAAGATCTGGGCTGTGTCTAGCTGCTGCCACTAGTTTGGTAGTTGGAGCTAAGGTGGGCATGCACAAGATACATTTCCTGGCAGATTTAATTATGCTGATCAAATCTGCCAGCGTGCTGTAGACTCTTGCAAACCCAACTGATAAAATTCCAAAGTTGGTTTATAAAACAAAAGCATGACTAGGTACATCTGCGGGGAAGGGGGGCAGTTGGGGCAGTGGTTTGATGGATGCTCCATCAGATTTCTTAACTAAACTGTCCATCTGCTCTTATGTATAATGGCACATTAACATAATTGGAGGCTTGTAAAATGTGTTCTTTTACCTTAGCTTCCCATTCATGTAAACAAGGACAAAAGGTCTGCATAAGGCAGTGATAAAGAGAATAAAACTATGCTGCTACATGAATGTAATATACTGTAAATTTATGCACTGTTTATATGTTACTAGGATGGGTGTGGACTAAACGCATCAGAATCTTCATTTAAAATAGTAACCGAGAATGTGATCTGTGGTACCACCGGATCTACCTGTTCTCGTGCCATCACCATCACAGTTGAGGTGAGTAATAAATAAGCACATTATTCTACAGCTTACATTAGCTTGTTATTGTTATTATAGTAAATATTTCATCATTTAGAACTGGGTTCCCCTTGTTTTGCATTAGTTTAAAGCACCTGGGGAACCACTTACTAAAATGATCACCTAACTCTAACCCTATCTGACCATATTGTCAAAGAAAAACCCTAGCAGTATGAAAAAGGTGGAAATAATCAAGCTTAGCTTAAAATGTCTTCTTGGCTTGTGCAGACCACAGTACTGACTCTGTCGGATGAAAAATACACCATCACCCAAGATGCACCCAATGTGGATATCACAGTGAACAACAACACCCTATTCATTATCTTTGATATCTCCATCCCAGATAAGTTCTACATCTCAATTCTCTGGAACAAAAATATGAATCTGTTCATTAAGATTCTAAAGCTTGGCAAGGTAAGTGGATCTGTGTACATTAGACCTATGTGAACTCTCCCCTATTTTAGTTTATTAAACATTATAGTGAAGCTTATTCCCTCTTCTTTTAACGGTTACACTTTTCTACACCCCAACCAGGATGTTGTGCATGGTAACTAGACTGCTCTCCAGTGTTGAAATATGCTATGTTTATGCACATTACTGGAATATAGTATTCCACACCGCTACATATTGGGTGCTAGTCTACCTTAGGGGACCCAGCAGGAAACCTCATAGGGAACAGTTTTCCAATCACAACACTCTCTTACAGCACAAAAGCATTGTGTTTGCCCAAATAGTGTGGGCATAGTTTACTACAACCTACTGGAAAACTAGTAGTTCAAGAGACTGCCGTCAACCCAATCACGTTTGAGGAATTTACCTATGGGGTGTCCTGCTGGGACCCTTAAAGTAGACTAGCTCCACACATTGTTCTATACTGCTGCACAGTGTTCCACACCTCTTTTGGAGAGAAGTAAAGGTGTACGATGTATGGGCAGATCGACCAAGAGACAGGTCTCTCTCTGATTGTATCTGATTAGAGGGAGATCTGTTGGCTGCCCATACACCGCAGGCCGATTCCTAATCGATTTCAGCATGAAATCTCTCAGAAATTTGCCTTGTGATGCTGCATCCGCTGCCTCTCCAGCCCCCACTCTGTCCCCCCTAATGTAAAATGTGCCCCTCTCGATGCAGTATACTGTACCTGTCCTTATCCATCTGCAATCCGCATACACACGCCCATGTGGTTGCCGGCGTATACACAGGTGACTGTGACATCACACACACGCCCACGTTACTACGGCATCCACATGTATGCTGATTGCGGATGGAGCCTAGGCCCAGGGCGGATAGTTAAAGTACACTGCACCGAGTGGGGCACATTTTGGGGGGGGGCAGCACCTGGTGTTTGTCACTAGTCCCGATATCACTCACCGTTACTGCATTGCACCCGATCGACCATGACAGCCCGACATCGTGCAAGATGTCTGATCGATACATGCAACCAATTTCGGCACAAAAATGGTTGCATCATCGACCGGGCATGCTCTTCAGGGCACCAATTTTCATCCAATTACATAATAATTATTGAATCAGATTGTCAACTGGCAGTCAAGTCGATAGATAAGATAAAAAGAAATATTTGAGAGCCCCGAATAGTGTAATGCTGTTGAATGGTACTAGTAGCAATTAATAGTACAAATTTTACTCACAAAAATGGGTTGCCGCCACAGGCAACCACAATATGCGCAGATGGAGAGATTATCCTGTTCCCACTCATTCTAAGAAGTTGCTCTCCGTAGATAGGAAGAAAAAGGGCAGAAATACCCATCCACCAGGTGGATATTCAATGATTTGTGTATACAGAGGTGCCAGAAAGTATAAAATATATTAAAAACCATTTAAAATAGGGGGTGCTGGTGGACTTACCTCCCCATAGATGACACAACAATAATGTATCTTAAACATATTCAACATTACCCAAGCGCACCCGATCACCCGTGTTGCCGTGCATTGTGCTGCTCATCTCATTCATTACAGTGAATGGAATCAGCAATGCACTATAGCAAAAATGTATGCAGCAGTGCGATAGCGCAGCGCACATAGTCTGTGCGTCAGAAGTGCTCTCTATGCACTTCTGATGTTCTTGTTGAACACATAATATACGCACTGTCGAAATGCGTATGCTGTGAACGGGGCCTTAAAATAAACCTGTAATTATTTAAGAAAGAAAATAAGGTACTTATCCATTAGCCGGGCGCATCCTCTAGGTGGCGACAAAACTCCACCAGAGTTACATCTTTCCCTACTATCCATGGCGGCCTGGAGGGGGAATAGTAATTAGCGCCACCTGCCGGATGCGCAGGGGCGTAGCAATAGGGGGTGCAGAGGTAGCGACCGCATCGGGGCCCTTGGGCAAGAGGGGCCCCAAAGGGTCCTCCCTCAACTACAGTATTAGCTCTCTATTGGTCCTGTGCTCATAATAATCACTTCTATAGATACTTTGAATAGTGGTAATCATTAAACTGTTCCCCATCCCCTTCTTGCACCTCTGACACTGTAGTTGCCATTGGTAGGTTCGGTGCACCGTATCAATTATTATGTATATAGTGTTCGAGGGGCCCCATTGTAAAACTTGCATCGGGGCCCACAGCTCCTTAGCTACGCCACTGCGGATGCGCCCGGCTATCGGATAAGTACCAAAAATAAAAACAGATACCTCTGGAGGGGTAAGACTCTGGATCCTAATGAGTCTTCCTCGTCTCCCTCCGCCAGCTGGATACAGTTCTAGCACCCCCACACAAGCAGGCACAATATTAACACTTTACACTAGCAGGTTTCTGCTCGGGCTTTGGTGGAAATATCCGAACCCGATCGTGTCCGCTCTACTGTGCAGGCAGCTTGCGTCTGGACAGTAGCGCTGACCCAATTAGGCTCGGCTATTTCTGAGGCGGAGGGAAAGTCACTAGCGCAACTTCGCAGGCGCAGTGACGGGGCAGAGAAGCGGATTTTCAGGGGAGTCCCCTCTGCTGAGCAGGACAGGGAAACATCTTTAGGATCCAGAGGCTTCCTCTTCCCAAGATAAGTACCCCTTAAGTTGGCCACACACGATACAATAAAATGATCCGATTTTACAGTAATTCGATAAAAAAGATCGTATCTCTCGAAAAAATTGAAAGCTTTTTTTTTTAATCGACGGAAAAATCAGATCGGATTTTTCGATTTAAATCGATCCGGAATGCCAGATATTTCTCTTCAATCTTTACTAAAGATTGCATGGTGTGTGTTGGATGGTTAAATCTATTAATATACACACACTAGCAATTTTTTCTGAGTTTCCAAACATTTTTATCATAATTGAGGAAAAAATTGAATATAGTTGTGTGGTACATTGGTCATATTTTTTAAATGTTACAATTAGTGGTACTTATCCGTTAGCCGGGCGCATCCTCTAGGTGGCGACAAAACTCCACCAGAGTTACATCTTTCCCTACTATCCATGTCGGCCTGGAGGAGGAATAGTAATTAGCGCCACCTGCCGGATGCGCCCGGCTAACGGATAAGTACCCAATTAGTCAGAAAAATTTATTGCAATTCTTAAATTGAACAGATATTTAAAAAATTGTATGGTGTGTGGCCACCTTTAGAGGCATTTTTATTCCCTTCAGGTACACAACCGTACCTGGAGTGAAAAAAAAGTTCCAAGTTAGATACTTGTCTCAGTAGAGAGGGACCTCTGTATAGTCCACAGGCTTTAGTATCACACAGACTGACACCAGAGTGTCTGCACCTTGTATCAGCTACAATAGCTACATTTTGGATTCATTTATGGGCAATTTTAAACAATCTCACCCTCTTCCTAGCAGATGTTTAATGCAATGGCTCTCTCTCCTGAAATTTCTAAGTTCCCTCCTAAACTTCCACTTCCCTCTGGTTCCAACCTCTCCTCTCCTCCCAGAAGATAGATCAGAATCAAAGGTTCCCCTTTCTTTCTGTTCCTACAGGTGGTGTTCCCTCTGGTGGCCACTCCAAAAACTACAGAGAAACACAGCTCCAGCTTCCAGCTCACCATAAGAGAGCAGCTAGAAGTGAAATTTAAAACAATTGCTTATTTCCCACATTAACATACGCTGACAAAGGTTATATTGTACAATAGTATCTCTTAAAAGATACCTTACACTAATCAAAAATGTGAGAACGGGGGGAGCAGGTATGTGTAGTAGGCTCTCCTCATGCCCCCCGTTCTCCTCCGTCACCCTCCGAAGCTACTTCCTGGTCGGGAGGGTCGGTGAAGACTGCGCAGGTGTTGTTTGGCGACACGTGTCCCTGATCACACACCCGCGGCCGGGAGCACTCTGAGCGTCACAACTACATAGTGCGCATGCGCACAGTGCTCCCGGCAACGGGAGGACATGCGTTACCGGGCACGGAGGAGAACGGGAGGAAAGGTGGGCATGAGAAGAGCCCACTACACATGCCTGCTCCCCCCGTTTTTACATTTTTGTTTCGGCTAAGGCAACCTTTAACCACTTGCCGACCGCGTCGCCCCGATGGGCGTGGCCGCGGCGGCAGCCCCAGGACCGCCTGACGCCGATTGGCTTAAAGTCCTGGGGCTTGCATTATATATATATATATATATATATATATATATATATATATATTTATATACACACTGTATATGTGGGTGTTATTCTTAGACCTCTGGTAAGTCAGATATGGTAGCATCATTGTTTATCAGGCTGATACAAGCAACTGATTGGAGATTTTTAATGTTTGAGTGCCTGACCTCACATAGACTTGTCCTCCTTCAGGAATCGGTGTGCGGCCTTTGTGGCAATTACAATGGAAATATGAAGGATGATTTTGAGACCAGAAGCAAGTATATAGCTTCCACTCAGTTTGAGTTCATCAACTCATGGAAAGACAGGCCGACATGCATGGATGTAGAATTTGCTGTAGAAGCCTGTTCCTTAAACCCAAAGCGGAAGACCTGGGCTGAAAGCAACTGTCAGATTCTTGCAAATGATGTTTTTAAACCGTGCCATAAGCTGGTAAGTAAGATTTGAGCAATGCTACTGTACGTTTCTTCTGCAAACTACTATTTTTTTGTTACAGAGAGACATAATTGTCCAATTTCAATTGATTTTTATCAAATCTGAAATACACTAAAGGCAATGGGGGAAGCAAAAACAGTGTGACATAAAATGAGGCTGGATCCACTCTATCAGCGCTTTTTGAGCGCTTGTGATTGCTGAGCGCTTGCTGGGCGCTTTTTCCCATTCACGTTCATTAAAATCACAGTATAAATCACGTAAAATCTTTATATTATGTATTTTGTGTGTTTTATGTGATTTTTACGTAATTTTTACCGTGATTTTAATGAAAGTGAATGGGAAAAAAGCGCTCAGCAAGCGCTCAGCAATCACAAGCGCTCACAAAAGCGCTTATAGTGTGGATCCAGCCTTAGGCTACTTTGGTATACACATGAAAATAACACCCATCATCCATCTTTTTAGGTCTAGTGCAGCCTTGAGGCAGCAATCACCCCTGGGGGAATTGCTGCAATGCAAATTTGCATGAAAAAAAAATGCTCATAAAGCTTTCCTATGGACGTTTGTTACAATGTGCATTTTTCCAGGTGCAAGACAAAATGTACCAGCTTTGTTCCTTTTTTTCAGACAACACATGTAATTGCCATTGCAGGCAGTCAGCTGCTGTCAGAATCGTCCGTGGAAAACTGCCTTCCGTTTTCCACAGACTCAAGTGTGATCCCTGCCTAAGAAGAGCAGTCACTGGCTGTTTATAAAGATTACAAAGGGTTTTAACACTGGTCACTAATGTAGTCTGTGAAGCCCAGAACTGATGCATTAAAGTGAACATTGGCTGAGATATCATGAAATCTGCCATTGCTGACCTAGTTTTAAAAAGGTATCAGTGAACAAACAGGGAGACATACAGTGTTAACCACCCCAGATACAGAAACATCTCCTTAAACACTTCTCTGTTTTGTAGTTCTTTCCTCCCTGGGAAGCCAGTTGCATCATGTGCATGGATGGGTTTTCCATTTTTTATCTCTACATATAAATTGCCATTTTCCAGGATCAGAGCCGTGACAAGGTCCGACTCCTGCAGCACCCAAGGCTGAGACACCAAAGTGCGCCCCTCCATCCCTCCCACCCCAGCCGTCACACACTGATTGCTATTAAGGTGGCCATACACTGGTCGATTTGCCATCAGATCGACCAACAGATAGATCCCTCTCTGATCAAATCTGATCAGAGAGGGATCGTATGGCTGCCTTTACTGCAAACAGATTGTGAAATCGATTCACCATCTGTGAAGGTGCCGCTGCTGCCGCTGCCGCCGCCCCCGGCCCCCGCATACATTACCTGATCCGGACGGCGTGAGTCTCCCGGTCTCCGCTGTCTTCTTCTTCGCTCTGGGCTCCAGCTTCACTGTACTTCCTGTCTGGGGAAGTTTAAACAGTAGAGGGCGCTCTACTGTTTAAATTCCTGCCGGGACAGGAAGAAGTGAAGCCTGCCGGACTCGGAGCCCAGCGGAGAAGGAACAGCGGGGACTCGCGCCGGCCGGATCAGGTAATGTATTGCCGTTAGCGTCAGTCGTCGGGCATTCGAACACCGCTATCAACGCACTGCCGACCCACCGGTGATTGAGCGAAATCTTCCGCATGGACAGATCGACGGGAATCGACGGGAACGATCGATTTCGGGCGGAAATCGATCGTTTGGTCCGTTTGTGCAACTATTTCACAGCCGATTCAATCACAGTGATCGAATTGGCTGTATATCAGTGGGAAAATCAGTAAGTATATGGGCCCTTTAGACCAAGAGGCTCCCCAGGGCCCCCAACCCCCCCAACACCTTAATCTCTAGTTATCTGGCTTGCAGTCACTGCCATGTATCCTCTTTTTTTATTTCTCTTTGTTTAAAACACAATAGGGGAATGATAGTTGAGTGAGCTGTGTGCCCTTCCTACTCTGCGCCCTGAGGCTGGAGCCTCTCTCACCTCTGCCTCGGCCCAGCCCTGTCCAGGTTTATCATATAGATTTCTATTCCCTATCTGGGTACATTTAATGAAGAATAATCATGTCCCCATAGCTATGCTAGATATCTGCCTGTACAACCTACTTTGAAACCTGAATAGCTTATGACACAAGGCGAATGGTAATGACAGAGGTGCTCAAAGAAACATGTGACGCTAATGGATTAACGGCCATTTACCGTACTTTAGTGCATCAGGCCCCAGATGAGATAATTGTACAGGCATGGCAATTTCTAGGAAGATGCACTCTCTGGATTAACCCAGCACATGGGCGAAGTATGCGGAAAAACACTTCCTGGGCAATACCAGATGTTCAGTCAGAAATTTGTAGTGATCTGCACCAATTCCAAATGATTCATTTATGTGTACAATTGTGTACAAATTACATTTTTAGCTTTCATTTTTTGACAATTTCTAAAAAGAGCCCATGTCATTGCTGTAAAGGGCTACATGAATGAATGTCATACATTAATAAGGCTTATTATTTAAGGGTTGGGTTAACACGGATTTGCCATTGTTTGTTGATGCTACAGGCTTAGAGCCCTAGGTGGATAGAATGTAGCTGTGAATGCCGCCAACTCCAGAAGCTATATGTAGCTTCCGGGAAAACTCAGTCAACAACGGTATTTAAGCAATCAAAAGCAAATGATGGTAAACAGCGTGAGATGAATGTTGCCTTTCATCTCAATTACAACGTGATGTATCCCAATCTATAAATAAAGGGGACAATCACCAGCAGCAGCCCTTCTAAACCAACCCTTAAGGCTCAAAAATCCATTCTATTGGTGAGCCATTTGGTCCAAAAAACGTCTGCTTCTCTTTTTACAGGTGCCGTTTACAACATACCTTGATGCCTGTGTGCAAGATGCCTGTGGATGTGACACCGGAGGAGATTGTGAATGCTTGTGTGAAGCTGTTGCTGCTTATGCTGCCGCATGCCTTGCTGCTGGAGTGTGCATTGACTGGAGAAGACCAGATTTTTGCCGTAAGTCAGTGGTCAGTAACTGAATGCATGTAGGGGCGGCTCTTCCATGAAGCAACGTGAATCGCTTGCTTCAGGGCGGCAACAATTAGAGGGAGACAAGAGGCGGCTCCTCTCCCAAAAATGTCCCTTTCCTCCCACTCCCCATCTCCCCCTCCCTAAATGTGCTGTGTCATTTCATTCACGTGCTTTCAGCGTTCAAGCAATGGGATCTCCATCTGCCTGTCCAGCTCCCTAAATCCATGGCTACAGAGGTGCCTCAAGGGACCTGTGACAAGCTGCCTGTCACATGAGGCACCGCTGTAGTCAAAGAGGAAGCAGGACTTAATGTGTGACTGGTGATTCCATTTCTAATCTGCTGAGAGCGGGTGAGTGATGCGGCACCATTGCAGCCCATACTTGGAATCAGAGCCTGCATGCTGTGGGTCAGCAGGAAGGAGATGCTGTCTTGTAGGAAGTAGTGTGAGGTAAGGCTAGAGCCAGTGCCTGCAATGCACAGCCCGAAGTGTCTCACACACACATAAAAAGGGGCCGTCCTCACAATGTATTGCTTCAGGCAGCAAAAAGTATAGAACTGCCCTTGGGAGCATGCAGACCCTCGCTGCATACAATGGGATTGCTTTCAAAGGTCTGCCACTTGCTTTATTAGAAAATTGCACTTGAAAGTGCATGGCAGGCAAGCTTGTTTATACAAGGGCAATAAGATTTGTTAAGAGATGTTGTCACAGAAGGACCTGTGGACCTGGCTGGCCCTTGATGTAGTAATATGCCAAATGCCACCTATGCACCTGTGTGTTTTATGTCAAAATGTATGTGTCATCTACTTCATAATAATCATTCTGCCCAAGGGCTCCAAAAATTAGACTTCTTAGGCCGTATATAATGGGAATCATTTGTTGTTAAAAATGTTAACCATATATTTTGGCAAGATGCTATGAGACGAGCGCTGTAAAAAGAGTGCAGGAGATTCTGGCACAGTCGGCGCCACCATAGGCCATAATAGGAGTCATGGCTATAGTGGCGCTCAGTGAGTAATTTGGGCGCCATCAAAAGCCGGAGCACAAATTACTAAGAAAAACACTGTAATTCGGCTGCCAGCAATAGCTGTAAGCCAGGTTACATATTTTGACCACTATCCATGGTGGCCTGGAGGGGGAATAGTAATAAATGCTGCCGGGACTTGTGCAGGAGTAGGGTGAGCCATTTATTGGCTGTATCCTGCGCCCAAGTCTCCCGGCTCCCAATGAATAGGTATGCACTATGAGATATTTTCTGACATGAGATATACTGTACCGTATTTCTCAATACTGCATAATGGAAATGAATGCTTTACCCAAATGGTAAAGACATACAAAAATGTGTGTGGGTACACTTTATCAACTAGAGATCTATTCTACAGTGTTTATCAGAATCTCTGGAAAATGTTATAATTGTAATACTATTATATTATACAATAAATATTTGTAAGATTGTATCTATCTATAAACTTTCATTTTGGCATAGGTAATAACACATAGGTATTTAGTTATTGAGGGTTTCTTTCCATGATTAAACCTTAAAGAGACTCTGTAACAAATTTTTCACCCTTAGTTCTTCTATCCTATAAGTTCCTATGCCTGTTCTAATGTGCTCTGGCTTACTGCAGCCTTTCCTAATTGCACTGTCTCTGTAATAAATCTTATCTCCTTTCCTCTGTCGTGTCTGTCGGGCTAAGGCTTGAATGTGTGGAATGTGCAGGGCTTCTTGGGATTGGATAGAAGCGATACACACCCTCTGCAGGCCCCCTACACACTCTGTATGACTCACACACTCTGTTTATGTGAGCCTATCACAAGCTGGTTAGTTTGTTTGTAAACACTGCCTAAAACTGTTAATTACAAGCCAGGATTGCAGCAGAGAGTGGCAGAAACAGCATAAAGGGGCACAGGAGAAAATAAGGAATAGAATGGTATGCTTTTTAGTGTAAGAATATTAGAGTACAGATTCTCTTTAATGTTTTGCAATAATTTTTTCCTTCTCTTGTTTAGCTGTTTACTGTGACTACAAAAACACACATGTTGAAACGGAGACGGGTGTTGGTTCTATACTGAGTCCTGATGTGAACTGCACATGGCATTACCAGCCTTGCCAGTGTCCATTTGTACCTCATGGTTATCCACATCTGAACAATGAAGGTATTGTACCATTATAGAGTACAGTTCTTGGCTTTCTTTCCTTTTCCTGCCTCCGTAGACCTATGGTGACCACTATTCACATATTTTGTAGCAGAGTTCTAATTTCCACCCATTCATGACACAGGCTACAGATACCTTATCTTCCTAAAGAAGAAATTCTTTAAATGCACATGTTCTCCTTTCCTTCATCCCCTCATCTGCCTTTCCTTTCTTTCCAGGATCTTAAGGTGCCCACTAATGATACATTTTTGATTGTCTAATCTTACCAAATCTGTTTTGTAGAAGGGTAAACTGAGTGAATATACTTTGATTGGATACTTTATGTAGTCCTTCATATAACTAAGATGGCCATTAACGATACGATTCTTCGTACGAAAAAGTTAAAAGCATAGGCGCCCATTGAAATAGCAACATTGAGCAGTAATTTCAGAGCCCACTAATTTATCAGGCGCCGTGGGCACCCAAATTTCCCCTCAATGTCCACTATTTCAATGGGCACCTATGGCGGCACCCAAACTTCTGACCTTAGAGGGGCACCCAAATTTCCTTCTTTTGACCCGACTAGCTATGCTACTATTGTAAACCAAATCCTATGGTCCTTTCTTCAATTCTGGGCCTAGTTATTGTAATTGGCAAAATAGACCTTAATGGAAGTTTATTTTAAACAGTAATTTTAGTACAGGCCTCAGCTGCATACATTTGCTGACATGTGCAAAAATAAGCCACTGCAAAGCTCAGATCACTTAACTGCAATGTTTACTTAGTCAGTTGCTGTCTTACTCCCTTCTCCACCCATATTCCCATCCTGAATAGTCTACATCTACTGGAAGTTAAAATGGGTCTTACTCTTCTATAATTGAGGCACCTGTGAATATTTCTGAGTTGTGAACCCCATTGGTAATGCTGATTCTTTTTTTAATGAGTTAATTATACAAATACATTCAGAGATTTCTCTAGTTTGACTTGTACCTTTCTGCACAGGATGTTATCAGTGCGGTCCTACCCACTACTACGAACCAGACACGAAGAAGTGTGTGCCTTGTGGTAAGTTTTATTAACAAATAATAATATTTATACAGCATTATCATATCATGATTGTACAGTATAAAGGCCCATACACACGTCGGATTTTTGCGAACGACCCGTCGTTTGAACGTTCCGTCGTTCAGTCGTTCGCACGTCAAATCCGACGTGTGTACAAACTATCGTTCGGGTGACAAGACTGGCGGATCGCTGGAAACCAGTCTTATCATGCGAACGATAGTCCGTACACACGTCTGATTCCGCGTGCGAACGACTGAACGACGGGACGTTCAAACGACCCGTCGTTCAGAAAAATCCGCCGTGTGTATGGGCCTTATGTCATCTTAATACTTGAGCCAGAACAATGTAACGAGAACTAATCTTACTTTTGAAAAATTCACCCTAGTAGTTTATATTACACAGTGACTATAAGTGAGTTAAATACAGTTGACATTGTTGCAATATTCTATAAAGTTGCTGTATGCTGGTCCCAAAATTGTTGTCATTGTATCTCTTCAGTTGAACCATCATCTACAACACCAGGACCAACTACCACCCCTCTATCAACGACATCTTCAGCAACATCTACATCTCATTCTACAACTCCAACATCAAGCACAGGTTGGTACCCAATATATCATCCTTTTCCCAATTCAGATATGATGAAGTTCCAGAAGCATCACCCTGCAAATTCACATCACCTGTAAGAGCACACCTACAAGAGACACACAGCACAAAGGTACATTTAGTTACATGTATACTGTAATCCATTACTGTATCTGCTGATGGCACAATCTGGCTAATGTTACACCGACAGCCTATATAACATAGCATCTTAAGGAGTGAGTATTTCTATTTTGTAATTATGGCTGCAGTTATTTAGCCTGGTCCTGTATTACAGTCACTAAAGATATCTTTTTATGTTGCAGAACAATGCCTAGATATTAAAGCATATCCATTATTTGGTAACAAATATGATTCCAGAAAGAGGCAAACATTGATGTTGCTTTTATAAAAGATATCTAAAAGTTTGCGAAAGGAAAGATTATACAATACATTCCAGAACAGCTCTATCTACATTGTTAAAAACTTACTGAACTTTACTACAGCCTCTTGTTTCTGTCGGTATTTGGTTTTTTTTACACAATTTCCTCAGCTGCCAAGCTGTGATATAAGGTAGTGTCTACAAATAGCTCAGGCTTATAAGACAGGAACTTCACATCTAAGGAATTATTTACTTGTGTGCAGTCTCGGGCCATAGACATGAAACAGACTACAAGTCACTTGATCATTTTCCCAAGCAGAGACATGAAAACGTGGAAATCTCTTTATTGTGCCGTATTTATATGTACAGATGGAGGCAAAGAATGCAAGGTGATGTAATCTTTGCCAAAACTGCTGCATATAAGGTTAGGTTCACAGTGGTCAGTTATAACACACATGCGTTATAATGTTTGTGAGAAATGTAGACTGGACACAGACTTTGAAACAAAACCTGCATACAGTAAGTTAGAATAATGTTATGATGCAGAACTGTGAACAGGTCCATAGAATTGTATGGGCAGTGAGTTGACATGCAGAATTATTCTGCAGCGCAACTCAGCACTGTGAACTAGGCCTAAAACTTAAATGGATGAAGTGTTTTTTTCCTGCCTAAAAAATTAAAATCTTACAAGTGTCAAGTTCAGCACCATCCCTTCCTTGTGGAATAATATGTAATAAAACACTAGAGGTCCCCACTACAACCTAGGAGTTACTAATGCTGTGAAATCTGTAATAGAAAAGCCTATAGAAAATGACATTTCCTCTGGAAATCATAATGATATTATAGTAATGGCACAGTACACAATGAATATAAGTTAAAGAGAGTTGAACTGGTAGGTATGTTATTTTATAACTTAAATACGATATTGTAGTATGTCATCAAAATATATTTATTCACATACTCCAAAGTACAAGCAACACGTTTTGCAGGTATATTCCTGCTTCCTCAGGCAATCAAGAATAGGAGTATCATACAGCAAAGTCTCTAGTGCACGCCTAGCGCCTCTGTCTAGGTGTGCACTAGAGACTTTGCTGTATGATACTCCTATTCTTGATTGCCTGAGGAAGCAGGAATATACCTGCAAAACACGTTGCTTGTACTTTGGAGTATGTGAATACATTTATTTTGATGAAAAATTGACAGCTTCATGTCTGTTTGGGGGAGGTGAGTCCACCGCTGCCTCCCTGACAATTTTTGTTAACATTTTTAGCATATTTTATCCTTTTGGCGCCTCTGTTCACCTTCTTCGAATCCAGTGTCCATCCTGGGTGGAGGGGTGATATACCCTTATTCCCTGAACTACAGAGAGCAACATCTTAACCCTGAGTGGGGACAGGTCTTAATCTCCCCACCTGCATTTACAGTGGTTGCTTTAGCTGTAACCCTGGTTTGTGAGTATTGTTATTACTTACATTCATTTTTCTCTAATTCCAATACATACTACACTTTATTGGGCTCTCGGTTTCTTTCTGTTGTAGTATGGAGTGTTTTAAGCTGATTTTCATAACAAGGTCACACAAAAAGTTTTTTAAGGGAACATTTATGAAAATAATACATATCTATACCAGTTTTAGCAAAAATACCGCACTTACCACATCACGTGTTGTTTTTTTTCCCTTCGGAGGCACCAGGGTTATAACGGTGTGACTTTTCAGATGCAGTGAGGTCTGATTGTTCCGAATCTCACTGCTAGCACAGCACTGCAATGTAAAAGGAGCCTAAGTCATTAAAAACCTGTAAAAAAAAAAACATAGAAATTGAGTAAAACTGAGAAATCTGTCATGCAATCCAAGCACACAACCATCTAACTCAATCACTGCTCAGCAGACTTGATGCATCTGGAGAATCTAGTTTCAAGGATGTACATTAACGCATTATGTATCTTGATATCAATCCGCCTTAGCTGTACCTGTGAATTTTGCATGTAAGTACTCTGTTAACACAAAACATCAGTTACTTTAATTTTATTGGTAAGTACAACAAGCCTATAGCCAAAAAACTAGTAATTTACTGCAAATGATTGACTGTCCTGATGCTGAAAGGTAAGCCAAGCAGTCTGGTAACAGCCTCTAATATTTGCCATACGCTGATCAATTTTTAATTTATTGTTTCAACGCATACCTTGGTTCCAATAATTATGGAGGCTGTCTTTTTTTCTTTCCTTTATGCCAGTTGCTTGCCTGGTTGTCATGTTGGTGATCATTTAGTTTGAGTAGTTTCTGAGTCGCATACATACAACAAGTATGCAGCCAGTGGAGTCACAGTGGAACTAGAACACCTTATTAGCACAGATTAGCACAATGGCCAGGAAAGTAGCATTTTGAAAAGGGAGTCACCAGTGGTACTGCCTATAGTCACCTCATTTCAGGTTTCCTTTAAAGGCCCTTTAGCTTCATAAAAAAATTAAGCTGTTACTGTTTGCATGGGTTATGATTGTTCTCCAGTTTAATGTCAAAGCTGCAGTTGTGCTGAGAAATGCGTAGCACCACCTCACTCAGCGCCTACTTTTCCCTTATTCACTTAATTAAATCCCAGCAGGAGGAGCATGGTTCCCCTTGTTTGTAAAAGTACAAGACTGCTGCATACATTTGTAAGGTGCAATACACTTGTACAGTACAGAATATAAAAGCCTATTCTCAATCTTATAAATGTATCTAATGAATGCATGTTGTAGTTCTGTACTGTGCACAATGTTAAAGGGAACCTACATTGAGAAGGATATGGATTTTTCCTTTTAAAATAATACCAGTTGCAAGGCTAACCAGAACAGATTTTTTGTAAAACAGGCGTTGTTCGACCAGGGGGACCAGACAGGGCATCTACTGGCAACTATTGTACGAGCACAGCAGGGATCCAATTTTATTTCCTTACTCAAAACCCCTATGGGAAACCTGGTTGATCACCCAACAGATATTTTAAAAGAACTTCGAAGATACTATGCTGACCTTTACTCTTCTAAACTGTCTTGTTCCATTGATGAGATTAATGAGTTTGTAAAAGATATCCCTTTGGCCAAATTATCAGAGGAGGATAGGCAATTATTGAAGGCTCCCCTGACTTTGGAGGAGTTAGAAATTGCTGAGGCTTCTATGGCAAATAACAAAGCCCCGGGTACAGACGAACTCCCATCTGAAATGTATAAACAGTATTTAGAAATACTATTGCCCAAACTACTAGAAATGGCCACTAGGGCACAAGAGGTGGGACATGTACCTCCTTCTTTGGATGTAGCTACAATTGTCCTTATCCCTAAATCTGATAAGGACCTGTTGCTGACTGAATCCTATCGCCCAATCTCATTGCTAAATACAGACGTCAAAATTATATCAAAGGCCTTGGCTAACAGATTATCTAAGGTGATCCCAACATTGATTTCGCCAGATCAGACAGGGTTTATGCCGCAAAAAGCTACCGCAAACAACATTCGTCGGCTCTATTTAAATCTTCAAGCTCCAGCAGTTAATGTGGGCTATAGGGCAATTCTTGCATTAGACATAGCCAAGGCCTTCGATAGTGTAGAATGGAAATATTTATGTGGGGTATTGGAACATATGGGATTTGAGCCATATTTTATCGGTTGGGTGGGGACACTGTATTGTTCACACACTACCAATTATAAGAGCCAATGGCTCTGTGTCATCCCAATTTAGATTGCAACGTGGTACGAGACAGGGGTGCCCCCTGCCGCTGCTGCTATTTGCAGTCGCTATCAAGCCACTGGCAGAATGTGTTAGGGGCTCTCCTCATATTTCTGGATTTCAATATATATATATTGAAGAAAACATTTCGCTATACGCGGATGACACATTGTTATATCTGGCAGACACACAGTCCTCGTTAGTGTTAGATCCTGTTCTAAATCACCTTGCTTCGACACCATCAACTTCCTATAGTTGCGTCTCACAGACTGTGAGATAACTTGACTCTCAACACAGCAAGCAGGAGATAAACTTTTCTCAGGCTTCTTCAATGTTTACGGAGTTTATTCAGGAATCAGAAATACAGATAGATACAGTTCATCATATCCTAGCCACGCCAATCTTCATGTTGCGTTACAAGCTTCCTGATTAGACTTCCTGCTGAAGTCAATCAGGTACCTTCTTTCTAACCTAAGTTACACTAGACTACCTATGTACAGCATACATTATATCAGATTACAGAAAGGAATGAACATACTTAGAGGTCCCAGTCAGCCTTGCGAGCTAGTGTGAAATTAAGAAGCAGAGTGAGCTCCCATAGCTCACTCAGGCTTTAATACCGACTAGGAAAGAGTTAAATATGACATCATCTTCGCCATCCCCTAGATCAGACTATTGGTGGACCCACTCGTGGTGTCATCATACACACCTACTCGATTAATATTCAATGAGGCTTCTGACATACATACAGGAATGTGGGTGTTTATAAAACATGGCTGATGTTTATTGTTCTAGTGGCGTACATGCCCAGGTCAGGGAGACCTGTGGCCTTGTCCATAGAACAGCTTCTTGGTATGTTCTAGTTCTGCTGACAGAACTGCAGATTTTCTCTCTTAGAGAGAAAATCCCCTTAAAGGGCAGGTCTGCTCCTCAAGCCTTTTTGACTAACTCAGTCCAAATAACTGAGGCCTACTTAAATTATAACAATCCCCCCTAAAAAGGCTTGATCCGCAGATCCCAACTTCTGAACCTAACCGTACCTGGTTTCTTTCCTTTATGTTTCACTTTTCGATGTTCGTGCTCACACAACTTCTCTGCTCTCGGCGGTTATCCCTGGAAGAGAGAGAGCAAGACCTCTTGGTCTTCCTGTAACCAGGCTCTCTGGGGAGGCCCTACTTCTAAATCCCTCTATACCACATGCTCAGCATTTGCGTCACTTGCGTATCACTCACAAACTTGCATGACCACAGAAAAGTGAAACTCGTTTGTTTGTTACTCAATGGAGCAGTGCCAGGTGCCTTCTAAAAGAGTGCCTTTATACAATCAGCTCCATCACCGGTACTACTAAACCTATACCCGTAACCCTGTATATCCCTTAATTTAAAAATATTGGTTCATGAGATTGTTTTTGAGGCACCAATCTCTTGACCAGGTTAATTTGTTTTACGTAATTTTAACACACAACCTCACCTGGATAATGATGCCTAAAGTTGTCATCTCCATCCAGACAACCAGTGGGTGTAGGAAGAACTTTTGAACTGCAGTGGCCCAGTCCGAGTGTCCCTGGAACATCACCGGAAACCTTTTCCACCAGGTCAGACTGGAACTCACCTGCTTATTTTTGTGTTCTACCTCGTTAAGATCACTTAGATCATGGTGAAATCTTACCTCCAACTTAGTGTACTGTTTGTTTAACCGTTGTATCAAAGTATGGTCGTCTTGGATCAACCCCTGTTCCCCTTTGTCCCATGTCGTGTTCTCTTTTAGGACGGGAACTACCCATGAAATTTTGACCTTACGAGTTCTCTTAACCATTTGAGAAATAACGTCATCAAACCTGGATGACTGGATCCATATGGGATCTCCGCTCACCCAATATGTTCCCCTTGACAGATCCCCCTTATTGGAACAATTATGAAAATGTACCTTGAATGTGTCCTTAGACATGATGCTAAAAAAACAAACCTTTCCTTCAGCCACCGGGACTATCGGTTTGGCTTCAGGGTGGATCTTTTGAATGGTAGCCTCGCATTCTGCGTTATTGAGCCTGCAGGCTTCTTCACTAAATTTGACTTGCCCCGGAAAACACAGGTACCTCTGGGAGAATTGCCCGCATGAGGACAACTCTACTCGTTTCACCTCCCCGTCTAGCACCAAAAAAAGTTTGACCTCTCAGGTCATGGTGTAAGACATGTGTGGAGGTGGGAACTAAGGAAGTGGCGGTGCCTAAAGGAATGTTGCACCGTTTCCATTTGTTCACCCAAACCTCTTGAAGCTTCCATGCAAAAGATCCTTCTCCAGAAAAATCGATATACCTCCCCTTGTCCAATCTCAGTTGGACAGGATCTTTAAGCATCTCCCTGACCAAATATGTCCCCAACTGTCCTGATTGGACCTCTTCCCCCCTTATGTCCCGAGGCACAGTATGTACCAGAGGTTGGGAAGACTGTACTCTCTGCAATCTTTCAATTAAGAGTACCTCTTCACTTACCCAACTAGCATAAGGATAAGCGGCTGCATATGGACTGTGTAATATCGTCCCCTGTTGTGACCCGTGTAATGTGAATGGGGTTCCCTGTGTTGGCTTTCCCTCCCCCGGGATCACTCTCTCCACCCTCTTTGTCACCTGGAAATGTGGCTCGATCTCGATTTTTACTTCTTGTTTCGAGAACCACCACCCCTCGGCTTTCCAGCCTTTACGTGTGTATCGTTGTTTCAAAGGCACTCTCTGTTGGTAGTTCCAGAGTGTGATGTTGTCCCCTGCGTCTCTCTGGTAGGAGAATTGACGCCTCCTGTTCATTCCTCTCCAATCTGGAACCATCTCACTCTGGATAACCAAGACAAGGTACCCCTGAATCACACACTCCACCTTTTGCATGTACCCATTGTACTGCAATGTACCTTTTAACAAAACTTTGGATCGGTGCATCGATTCTGGGAGTGTGGCATTCAATAGCAGATTTACCCTGCCATTCAATCCATACTGCCCGAACACCAGACCCTTCAGACCTGTCACCCACCTTGTGCCCTGAAATTTGTTTTCACCTGGCACAAGTGCTCGTTTCCTCCATCCCTGCTTGGTCCATCTGTGCCAAGCGGAGGGAGGTGTGAAAGGATTAGTACCTTTGTCACCAAACATTAACATGCTTGGGCCTTGCATTCTCATTAACCCCTTATTATACATGAGAATGTCCTCTCTTCGTTCTCCTAGGACGAAATGGCAACCTAGGATCACCATCAGCACGGTACTCTTCATTATAAAAGCACCACCTTGGGAAAGAAAAACATTAGCAATTTGCACTATGCTTTGCTCAGTCAGTTTTTTTAGTCATTTTCCGATCTCAGGAATCTCGTGTTTTAGTCTCTTTCCAATTTCAGGAATCTCGCTGTTCTCCAACCTCAGATTGGCATCTGGAACCTTTCGCTTATCTGACTGACATCTCCATCTTTGCTGCCAGCACTGTAGCTGTCTCGAGTCCATATTGCCAAACTCCCGAAATCGAAATACAAACAAATCAATTCTTATTAATGATTTGCGATTCGCCCTGCGACTTGTACTATGTACACTTTAACCGGTTCAGCGCCGCAGTGCCGAAAATCTCATGCATCCGAGCAACGTTCACCTCCCATTCATTCGCCTATAACTTTATTGCTACTTATCACAATGAATTGATCTATAGCTTGTTTTTTCCGCCACCAATTAGGCTTTCTGTGGGTAATACATTTTGCTAAGAGCCACTTTACTGTAAATGCATTTTAACAGGAAGAATAAGAAAAAAACGGAAAAAAATCATTATTTCTCAGTTTTTGGCCATTATAGTTTGAAATTAATATACGCTACCGTAATTAAAACGCATGTATTTTATTTGCCCATCTGTCCCGGTTATTACACCATTTAAACGATGTCCCTATCACAATTTATGGTGCCGATATTTCATTTAGAAATAAAGGTGCATTTTTTCAATTTGCGTCCATCACTATTTATAAGCTTATAACTTTAAATAATATAATAACATATTCTCTTGACATGCATATTTTAAAAGTTCAGACCCTTGGGTAACTATTTATGTTTTTTTTTTTTTTTTTAATTGTTTTTTTTTTTTTTATATATATAAAAAGTGTATGTGGGTAATTTTTGGTGTGGGAGGGAAACTGCTAATTTTAAATGTAAAATAATGTTTTTTTTTTATCAAAAATGTATGTGGGTGCAGTTTACTATTTGGCCACAAGATGGCCACAGTGAAAAAAGTCCTAGATGCGAACCAGCTCGCATCTAGGAACTAAAATGCTGAGGAGTTGTTTCCTGGGGGCAGAAATACCACGCTCTCTGGAGAGAAAGCGTCGGTATTTCTGCGGGGAAGTTAGATCGGTGAATGGGAATTATATTCCCATTCACTGATCGGGGGGCTAGCGGCGGGCAGCGGGAGCGCGCGCGGGGGCGCGCCCGATCGCGCGCACGAGCCGGCGGCAGCACCAGTGCCTATCTGGACGAGGAAACTCGTCCAGATAGGCCGAACTGGTTAACTTGATCAATATATGCCGTAATTGATCTCGTTGCTTTATGGTTCTCATGAACTCTGTTTACTCTTTTTGGTAGATTGGAGTTAAACCTCTCTCCCCTACCTAAGTACTATCCGAAGTACTTACCTGTGTAAAATATGCTCCCGCGGACTTCACCTTTGGAAGCTCTCACCTCATTGCAAGCTCCCTCCACATCCCCCCCTATCTGTCCATGCGCGGCCGTCGCATGCACAGATTACGGACGCCACACCTGTTGTTGCTTTGCAGGTAAGCCTGCAATGCTCTTACTCATTATCGCATTTACTTATCTAGAACCTCATTGCGATACCAGCTCTGCTAGAAGTTCTGTGTATTGTACCCTCTGACCAATGTTTGCCGTGCTACTACCCCCATACTACACAAAAAAAACTGGCTGCCTCCCTGTAGGAAGGAGCACTTTGCACTTAAACTACACAGGGTGCAGGGCTAAGCATTCCAGCATCAAATGCCTGTATGCATATCCCTGAATGCCCACTTGGTAGGTAGTCGTATGGCAAACCTGTCCTGATACACTGTCACTCTGTAAATGGCAATTCTTTCATTTGTATAATTGCCCCATGAACTGCTGTCAGTTCTTGTTCTTTGTGCTACACTTGATAGGAGCTGGAAAAAAACATATTTGACCAATCAGTGGACGGAAAAAAACACACAAAAAAACAGCCCCAGTCCAGCATAGACCTCTTAATCAAACTCTGGACCTGTCCACGACAAAAACTGGAAAAAAAAACGTTACCGCTCTGCAGCAGCGGCGACGGATACCTGGATTGGTCAACTCCCTTTTTTTTCCAACTCCGGCACCCCCTTGCTGCACTGTCCCCCCTTTTCTCTATTGGGAACTCATGCTGCAACACCCATTAAGGTGTCCAACTTACAGGAATAATCCCATAAGCAACTCAGTACAGACCCTTTCCTGATCTGTGCTGTTCCTTGTCTCCCTGCACCTAGCTGGGAAACATTTCCTATCTGTGACCATGCTAGTCTTACAGTAATAGCTTGGTGCACGTGTTCTGGCATTCCTTTCCATGGACCCAGGGAAAAGCTCTGGGGAAATACTTTGGGATCCGAGATACTCAGTAGAATGTCTCTGTATTGCTACCCCCCTCCCTTTCAGCTACTCTGCCCAGAGCCGCGAGCACAGCCTGACGTGACGTGGATCCCCCAGCCCCTCCTCCCCCCTGCCATGACGTGTGGGAGCCATGACTCTTGGGGGCGGGCCCTCTCCACTGCCGCCATTTTGAGTCCTGGACTGCCAGCTAAGATGGCTGCTCCCATAGCAACCTCTCAATCCTATAAACATTAGGAGAAAAAACAAACTCAAACAGAACAAACATTTTATGCATAGTTACACATAGCTGTCCCAGCTGCAATTCTAAATACGATACATCGTAGTATCACCCAGGGACGTGGAAAGCTCTCTCTCTTCACAACTATCTGCTTAACACAGACATAGCTCAGACCCACTAGAGCGTGCTGTGAACTCTAAACCACTTTAACTGTTACCATCCCATCTAGAAACTTCTTCTAAAACGAACATTTATCAGCCGAAGCTGACCAACAACATTAAACATATGCAGACATTTAAAAACATTGTAGCAGCTCTGATTGGAACGAGAGAAGCTTGCAGAACATCTCACAAACACCCCTATGGACAGGGAAACAAACATGCTGCCCGGAAAAAACACGCCAGAGTACAGTCGCACTTCACCCATTATCTCAGCTGTAGCTATAACTTACTTCTACTGTCACAGCGACCCAGAGCCATGGGCTGTGCCTTCCTGTCTCCCCAGCTCACCGAAAAAAAGAGAGAAAAGAAGAAAAAAAAAAACAGCTTACCACTGTCTCTCACTCCCTCTTCTGTCTACTCGTCTCCCCTCCTCTCTTCCCCTCATCCACTACTAACAGACTGAAACACTGCTGACTTCTCCCTGCCCCCCCCCCCCCCATCTGGCATCCTTCCCAGTCTCTGGACAGGGAGAAAGAAAAACAAAAACAAAAAACATAGAAGGAGGAAAGAAAGAAAGAGGAAAAAAGCTGTAATTAACACAGAATATACATATTAACCACTCCATTGTTATAACACCAAATACAACACAGATAACGCCATATAACAACGTAAATCATACATGCCTGATCTGCGGACTCTTCGCAATTCACCAGCTCTCGCAACTTTCCCTCCGCGAAACTCAAATTTGGACTCCGGAACGTCCCCTCACAGCGGATCGATCTCCAGTGCCAGTTGCGAGCAGCCGTAGCCTCGGAGGGTTCCTTCCGACCCAGGTTTAGGCTTGTAACTGTGTGCACATTCAGTTACAGTGTAACGTCCAAGAGTTTCGCCGCTGATTCCTCGAATTGCAGCCCGTGTGCTCGGCTCACGCACACTCCCCACACCAGCTTATCAGGTTGATAAGCTTTTCCAGTCCGCGTCTATTCCGCTAGTTTTGCTGTGGAATATCTTGAAAACTTCTTCGGCCCCTGGCCCCGTCTGCCTGTTTTGCTAGACGAAGGGTTCATCGGCACCATTGTATATATATTATAACAGTTAGCAGCTACTATCCATTTACTTCAGAAATGTAAACAGTACTCCGGTCTCTCCGTGAATTGGAACAAGTCCTGTATTATGCCAGTAGACCTTTTCGTAATACCTCCCAAATTTGATCATCTACATCAGCAGGCAAATTGTAGCCAATCAGGCTACACTCCCTCCTGGAGCCCCACCCCCCCTTATAAAAGGCAGGCAGTGTCAGGCATTGGACTCACTCGTGTGCCTGCAGTAATTAGAGAAGGGAGAGCTGCTGTGCAGAGACTTATAGGGAAAGCTTAGTTAGGCTCTTGTAGGCTCATAGCTTGTTCCTTGCTGATTGTTATTGCTAAAAAAGCACCCCTTTTGAGAGCTAATCTTGTTTTTGTGATCTATTTTTTTTTTGTGTGTGGCCCACTTGCATTATATACAGCCCTGTCAGTCAGTCGCAGCTGGCCTTTGGCCCATTGGTGGTATAATTATTACTACTGTGCCAGGAGCACATTGTAATACCCATCACTGCATATACCTACCTGTTGTTCACAGTGCACCCACCTAGCTACGTGAGCGCATGCAGTGTCACTGTGCCTGTCCAGTACCTGTCTGTGTGTAACAGGTGCACATTATAATACCCATCACTGCATATACCTACCTGTTGTTCACAGTGCACCCACCTACCTACGTGAGCGCACACAGTGTCATTGTGCCTGTCCGGTACCTGTCTGTGTGTGACAGGTGCACATTGTAATACCCATCACTGCATATACCTACCTGTTGTTCACAGTGCACCCACCTACCTACGTGAGCGCCCGCAGTGTCACTGTGCCTGTCCGGTACCTGTCTGTGTGTGACAGGTGCACATTATAATACCCATCATTGCATATACCTACCTGTTGTGTTCAGTGCACCCACCTACCTACGTGAGTGCACGCAGTGTGATATACCACTCCGTGCATACCTGTTAACTGCACCTGTGTGACTGCACATTGTATTAGTCAAGTCAGTGCATACCTTTCAATTCATCCCCCCAATATGGACAAAACAAAAGGCAGAGGCAGGCCACCTGGCAGGTCTGTTCGAGGTCGCGCTGTCGTGATTTTGTGCGGCCCTCGACCAAAGTACAGTGTTCAGAAGAAGGCACGTGCCATCAACCCTCAATATTGTCAGGACGTAGTTGACTATTTAACACAGAACACCTCATCTTTCTCAGCTTCCGCACGGAAGCGTGACATATCTTCCTTCTCCTGCTCTGATTCTGGCACTCCACTTAACAATCATTCGGCCGCCACCACCAAAGTGCCATCACCTCAGAGCTCAGCGGTGTGGAAATTTTTGTGTGTGTCTGCCTCAGATGAGAGCAATGCCATCTGTACTCTCTGCCACCGAAAATTGAGCCGTGGAAATACCAAGACCCGTGTAGGGACAACTACCTTACAAAGGCACATGATTACAAAGCACAAACTGCAATGGAATGACCACCTGAGGAAAAGCAGCACACAAAAGAAAAGCCACACACCGCAGTGGAAGATACCAGGCCGCAATTTTTTCTCAAAAAAGGCGATACCTAAACTGTACCGTGATGTTGAAAGGCAAGTGGCGACATCTCTGGCACACAGCGTTGGGTCAAGGCTCCATCTGTCCACGGATGCCTGGTCTGCAAAGCATGCTCAGGCCTGCCCGAAGTCAGTTCCCACACACAGCATCACTGCCTGCACGCCGTGTGACTGCCTGCCCCAAGACTAAGTTGCTCCCCACACAGCACCTCTGCCCGCAGGCCGGTTGACTGCCTTATCCACCACCACCAACAGGGTCCAGGACTCCAGGTGGATTCCTGAATTTTTAAGCATCGGCCGCTATAATAATTTTTCCGGTGCGTGTACACGCCTGCCTAATTTTTCTGGCTGCACTGCAGCTGCTGCAACAACAAAACAAAAGGCATGTACATGTGCCAATGCCCCTTCATGATCATTACCTTGCCGCGGTGAAGGGGCTTGCGTATCACAATGAAGCAATGACCACCCGCTATATGAGTGTCTCGAGGGGAGGGGCACACCCACGATATTAAGGTCGTTGCTTCATTGTGGACAGACCAGATTTGATCAGCTGGACAGTCACTGTTCTGTCATTCAGCTACCTCAGCCCAGCGACCATATGGGCTGGAAAGCCGCCATCACCTGCACTCTCGTCATGGTGCGCACTACACAAACAGCTGTTTGCAGTCACTGCATACCTTTCACTGCATCTGTGACTGCACATTGCATTATACCTGGCAGTCAGTGCATACCTTTCACTTGAATGGATGGCAGACTTGCCCTCCATAACAGATTCTCGTTAAAGGTATTAAAGTTGATTAGTCTCATATACAGCAGGGCCTCGAATGTCCTCCTGTATTGTTATTTTTTGTCACTACCTCGGGACTTGCATGCCATGCCTGCTGCCTTCCTTGAATGTGTGGTGGTGGTAGCAGCCGTTTCTTAGGCTCCCACTCCGGACCGAAATCGAACCAGGATTCCCCAGCCATTACCCATGGTCACCATGCTACTGATAAAGTACCATCGAAAGTTTTACACAGTTGAATAAATGGCAGACTTGCCCTCCATAACACATTCTTGGCAAATGCTTTCGATTTGGTTCGTCTTGTGCTGGGTCAAGGGTCCATCTGACCACAGATGCCTGGTCTGCAAAGCACGGTCAGGGCAGGTACATTACTTATACAGCAAATGGGTCCTTACTTGGATGTGTGGTGGTGGTAGCCAGTTCTCAGGCTCCCACTCCGGACCGGAATCGAACCCTGATTCCCCGGCCATTACCCGTGGTCACAATGGCAGACTTGCCCTTCATAACAGATTCTCGTTACAGGCACTGGACAGCCAGCAGAAAATGTAATTTAAAAAAAATAGATGTAAGCTTTAAAGAGAGTCTGAAGCGAGAATAAATCTCGCTTCAGACCTCATAGATGGCAGGGGCATGTGTGCCCCTGCTAAACCGGTGCTGTCGCGCCGCTAAACGGGGGTCTCTTCACCCCCAGATCCCCCTCCGTGCAGCGCATCCCCTCTTCCTAGTTGGGGCAGGGCTAACCGCCACAGCCCTGCCCCATGCGCGTCTGTCAGCGCGTATCTCCGCCTCTCCCCCGCCCCTCTCAGTCTTCCTTCACTGAGAGGGGCGGGGGAGAAGCGGCGATGCGCCGCTGATAGACGCGACTGGAGG
The DNA here is from genome assembly GCF_040937935.1 of Hyperolius riggenbachi. Classification (NCBI taxonomy): domain Eukaryota; kingdom Metazoa; phylum Chordata; class Amphibia; order Anura; family Hyperoliidae; genus Hyperolius; species Hyperolius riggenbachi. The sequence goes on from NC_090656.1 coordinate 124,706,676, forward strand.
CAGAGCTGCAGCCGTTAGCCCTGCCTCCAGGAACGACCAAGTCTACGACCAAGGTTTGCGGGGGTGGGTTTGGGGGTGAAGGGACCCCCGTTTAGCTGCGGGATAGCGGCGCTTTAGCAGGGGCACACATGCCCCTGCTAACTATGAGCTCTGAAGCGAGATTTATTCTCGCTTCAGAGTCTTTTTAACAATGGTAGAGAAAGAACCATTGAAAGTTAATAAGGAAGTCAGGCATTACCTGATATAACTGAGGAAGAGCAATCTCGCCATGGTGCGCACCAGTCCAGCACGGCCATCACAACACAAACAGCTGTTTGCGGTGCGTTACACAGTGAGTTTGGTGTGTCAGTGTGAAGCAGTACTCTAATTACACTCCCTGATTGATGTATACACATGCAAAAAATCTGGATTTTTCCCTGGGGACTTTTGGCGTCTATCCCACTCCTCCATGCAAAAACTCAGGTGTTAGACCCCTTGAAACATCTTTTCCATCACTTTTGTGGCCAGCGTAAGTGTTTCTAGTTTTCAAAGTTCGCCTCCCTATTGAAGTCTATTGCGGTTCGCACGAACCGAACTTTTGCGGAAGTTCGCGGTTCGCGAACCGAGAATCGGAGGTTCGGGCCATCTCTAGTTGGAGGCTCTAGAGGCTATACCTCTGCTTTCAGTAAACGCTACTACTCAAAAGTTCACACAGCTTCAGATTATCCATAGGACACACTACACGCCTAAACGTTTATTTAGATTTGGATTGCTCCCCTCGCCAGTTTGTCCCAGATGTGCTAGAGACCACAGAGATTTGCTTCATATGTTATGGAACTGTCCCAAACTTAGAAGGTAATGGGACGGTATTCTGAATGCTATAGATCAAGTCTTTAATATAAAGATCCCTCGTACGGTTGTGGTCTGTGTGTTAGGTTCATTTGAGGATGGTACTATATCTGATCATACCGGAACTTCAATTTTAAGATCGTTATTTGTGGCTAGAAAACTGATTCTTCAAATGTGGAAAAAAAAAAAACAATCCTCTCACTCTAAATATGTGGTTATTGCAACTAAATGCGTGAGTTTTGTTGATCAAAAAAAATACGGTAATACCAGTTGCACGAATCTCCTGCTGATCCTGTGTCTCTAATACTTTTAGCCACAGCCCATTAACAAGCATGCAGATCAGATGCTCTGACTGAAGTCAGACTGGATTAGCTGCATGCTTGTTTCAGATGTGTGATTCAGCCACTACTGCAGCCAAAGAGATCAACAGGACTGACAAGCAACTGGTATTGTTTAAAAGGAAACATCCATATCCCTCTCAGTTAAAGTGTACCAGAGCTCTAGAAAATAAAAACAGTTATACATACCTGGGCTTCCTCCAGCCCAATACGCTCCGATCGCTCCCACGCCGCAGTCCTCAGTCTTCTGCAGCGCCGGTACCGGGACCCCACACTTCCGTCAGTTGGAGCCAGTCTGATGTAAGAGAAGTGCGCCCTCTACGTATCTCTACAGCAGCTGCTGGACAGATACGCAAAGAGCGCACTTCTCCTGCATAGACTAAAGCCGACTGACGGAAGTGCAGGGTCCCGGTACCGGCGCTGCAGAATACTGAGGATGGCGGCGTGGGAACTATCAGATGGGGCTGGAGGAAGCCCCAGGTATGTATACATCTTTTTATTTTCTAGAGCTCTGAGTCCATTTAAGAATCCCTGTAAGGTGGCCATTAATGATACAATCCCAGGGATGATCAATTGTTTCCAATGATCATTATGATCGATCGGAAATGATAGGTCTTGTCCACTAACGAACAAAACCTTGCTCACCAGTTCCATCAGAATCATGGACTCTATCCAAATTTTGGATTGATGTGATCAATTTGATCGTAGTGGTTAGCAGATTTTTAGCCATTAGTGGGCACGACTGATCATTTCTGATGTAGCCTAGCAATGAACGGAAATCATTGATCATCTATTGGATTGGATTGTTGATGGTCCCCGGTAACAGTTTAGAGTGTTGGAAGATCAGTAAGGGATCAGGTTGTGACCTAGGTGTGAATCTGCTCAGCCATGTTGCACAGAAGATATAATTACAATGGCATTCATGTGTGTGGAAGATGTTTTCTACACACAAGCATGCAAAAATATTGATTTGCATCAAAGCGATGATTAATTTATTGGCTTCTGGTGTATGGAAATACAGTAAGTAAGGTTACCTGTATTTGGCAAGAGGGTTTTTAATTCCTGTCAACTGCTGGCATCTCCCTTCTTATGTTGGACATCTTTCATCTCCCATTAATACATAGTATGGGATGGGTTAGGTCACACTCCAAAAAATCAAAGAACTTGCTGGATAAATATCACATCCAGGGGGAGGGGAGAACTAAACACAAATTTGGAGGAAGTGCCTTAACGGGTTCTAAGCAATCAATTCTGAGTGGAATCTTACCTCAGACTTAAGGTATAGAAATTAATTTAATTTTATTGACACCAGAAAGGATGACGTATTTCACGGGACCTGCCCACTTTCTCAGGTGTATAGTACAATGTCTTAAAGAGACTCTATAACAAAATTTTCAGCCTTATTTCTTCTATCCTATAGGTTCCTATACCAGTTCTAATGTAATTTGTCTTACTGCAGCCTTTCCTAGTTGCACAGTGGCTGTATTATCTCTGTTATATAATCTTATCTTTATTTTGTCAGCTTTGTCAGCTCAGGCAGGAATGTGCTGCTCAGCTGTGATAGGTAGAAGTTATACACACCCTCTCCACGCCCCCTCCAGGCTCTGTATGAGTCACAAACAGAGCTCCTCTCAGCCTATTTGTAAACACTGCATAAAACTGGCAATTACAAGCCAGGATTGCAGCAGGGAATGGCAGAACCAGCAAAGAGGGGCCCAGGAGAACATAATGAACAGATGGGTATGCTTTTTATGGTAAGAATTTTAGAGTACAGATTCTCTTTAATGTAGCTGTATGCACAGAACTCATAAATTTTTTATTATCCACTCAAAATTGATTGCATACAACCTCTGGGCGCCTACACTACTGGCAGGGATAATTGTATCTAATGTATTAGGAGTATGTTACATGCTGCAAATATTTGGTAAGTGATATCAACAGTAAAGATGTGTTTGTCCTGTATAATACATCTATGTTTCTGTGAAAATATTCAGTTTAGGTAATACCATAGAGGATGTTTTGTCCCCTTAGTGAGATATGCAACTGTGAACTGGCTAAATTATGGTAATCTACTCCACTTAACCCAGAATATGCATTTGAGAAAAGCAGATAAAATGTACAACCTATGGAACAGGATTATTGAAAACAGCAAACAAGGTAAAGACAATGCAATAAGGAAAAGTGGCGCACAATTTTACAAAGGTAAGTCGGGGCTTTCCAAATAAAATGCTGTCATTGAGTGCTGTGCAAATTGACGTGCTGTGCGTGGTAGGAATCACTTCCTGTCTGATCAGGTGGAATGGTATGTGCCCAATTGGTCTATATCTTCCCATCCAGTTCCAATCTATCCTTTTAAATGATTCTTTGTCAAAAGTTGATCGATCAGATATTTGGGGGGTATCGATTCCCAGCAGATGTATTGAGTCTGCAGGCAATCAAATAATAAAATAGACAAAAATAAGGGTACCTTTACGCTGAATGGCTTTCTTCATCTTCAGCATGTTGAAATGTAAAGCAAACAGGAGTTCTGCACTTAGATAAATAGTAAAATGAACTTGAGTCAAAAGCTCTCTCCACTCTTTATACACAGCAAACTCCATCAGCTACAAACAGTAACAGAAACCTCTGCAAAGGGGCCCAGGGAGAATTCTATAAGGAGGTTGGAGGCACATTGAAAGTGGGGTATGAATGAGAAGGGAAGTTACCTCAGTAAAGACGGCACCTGAAATAGAGTTTCCAAAAAAAGTTGCTTTATATTGCGGAGTGGGGCTGTTGGAAGTGGGTGCAGGGAGTTGCTTTACACAGAGGAGGAGAGCTGCTGTTCAAACAATGGGGCGCTGCACCTGAGAGGGACAGGTAGGTAACACAAAACAGGTTGCCTAGGAGAGCAAAAAATATTAATTTAGCCTCGACTCCAGTGAGCATCTGTCACGGCAATACCGGAGCAGTACGGTGAGTTTTCTGTCACACCTAATGGTACATGAGGTCATTGAGGAGTTTTCTTATAACAAAGTCAACAGGCTTCAGTGCCCAAGGTAAGCATCAAAATACCACTGGTACAAATGCTAAGGTTCAGGTATACAGTATAGACTTATGTTATTCCAGCACGTGAGTCTATTTCCAAGCTTCATCTTTGTTGGGCCCATATCCCTGGGCTGTTTAGAAGTGTGGTGGACAGTGACTCTCCACTTCACAGATTGCATCGCCCCCTCTGCCTCTAATTTTGGAATGTCCCTAGAGTCAGACTTATATGGTGATGTTACATTACTAGGGTCACTGGGTCTCTCTGGCGGATTCTCCTGGGATGGCATCTATTCCTCCATAACCTCCTCCCCTTGGGATTGCCCATATGTATACATAATTTATAGGCCTTTTTCAAATTATAGTCCATTCAATATTTCTAATTTCTTCCTATAAATAATTAATTAATTAATAATTTCTTGTTCAATCTTATTTAATTATTTTTTTAAGATCAGTGAGAAATGCTTCTATATGTTCTTTAGGTCGATTAGATTAATCTATGCTCTCAATTTTCTTCTATTGTTCATTAGTTGACCGAGTAGCTCGTTATCATAGTCAATCATAGTCAAGCAGTCAAGCAGAATCCCCACAATTATATGTGAACATTTAGATAAACCATCCTCCCATAATCTCCTTTTATCATCATTTAGCTGCCCTGATGGGAATATTTGTATCCGTAATCCTCGTGGGTAGATATCTTCAGTCTCAAGGCATTTTACCTTCTACCAAGTTTTAACCACCTGAGTGGTTAAACCCCCCTAAAGACCAGCCTGTTTTTTCCTTAATTGGCCACCGCAGCTTTAAGGCCAAGCTGCAGGACCACACAACACAGCACACGAGTGATTCCCCCCCCCCCCCCCCTTTTCCCCCCCACCAACAGAGCTCTCTGTTTATTTTTGTTTTTTATATAAATATTTATTTCCTTTTTTTAAAAAAAAATAAAATAGCCTTTTTTTAAATTTATTTTTCCCTGCTCCCTCCCTCCCTCCCACCGCCAGCCAATCAGGGTGATCAGCTGTCATAGGCTTCAGCCTATGACAGCCGATCACTGTCCAGCCTATGGAGGGGACATCCTTGCTGCCGATCGCAGCGCTGTACATGTAAATACACGGCGATTATGCTGTCTAACAGTCTCCCGAGCGGCGATTGCCGCTTGGAGACTGAAGGCAGGGCAGAGCTCCACCCCCCAAGAAGGAGATGCGCGCAGCCTGTGCGCGATCTCCTTCAGTAGCAGGCTCCAGGACCTGACGCCAATTGGCATTAGGCGGTCCTGGGGCTGCCGCCGCATCTACGCCCATTGGCATGGGGCGGTCTTTAGGTAGTTAACATATGAGATATGAGTGTCCTTAAGTTCAAAACATTCCTGCTTCAAGTCCTCAGATACATCCGTACCCATCACATTAACCGTATCTTTAATAAAGCGTTTTCCGTTGTTCTTCCCAGAATTGTTCCAATGCATCTAAAAGATCCAGATCCATGGGGCCATATGTAATTCTCTTTTTGACCTAAGTTTTCGCCTAGGAGATCATTTTTAATCTTCAATCTTAAATAATTTTCCAGCACTTTTCAACTAAAAAAGTACCAAAAAGTAGGTGAAAAAGTACTATCAAAATTATTTTGCGTATTTTCTTGCTTTCTGGTGACTTAAAAGACATTTTATAACAAGTTTAAAAATATCACCTAGGAGAAAACTCAGGAGAAAAAGTGAATTGCATATGTGCCATTGCGTGGTTGTAACCAGCTCTAGAAGAAATCAAAGGGATTTCAATATACTGTATAAACAAAAAAGTAGAGCCAAAGAATCCATATTGTAAATACAATGCTGTGGATATGCATAGATGAACTTAAACTAAACAAAGAAGATATCCATGAACAAAATGGCTCTGAGTACTTGAGTCTTGTCAGAGTGTGCACAAGGAAGCAAAGAGGAGTGACTGAAAGGTGTAATTAAGTTCATACGGTGGCTGAAAAGGTCAGTTTTAAGAGTTTGTCTTGAAGGAGTCAAGGACTGCAGCTTGCTGACAGTAATATGGAAGAAAATACCAGACATGGGGAGTGATATGTAAAATCTTTGATCTGCTAAAGAGCTTGCAATCAGTGGTGGCTCCAGCTTCAAATTATTGGGGGGAGGCACAAAGGGGGCACAATGGCTGGCTGGTGGGGCCACGGAAATAAAATGAAGGCTTACTAGTTTAGCAATGATAGGAACCAAATGTAAACATTACAAACAGAACTCAGAGGCTTTTGAACAGAGCAGATTGTTTAAATGATGGTGCTATTATTGAGGAAAAGTTACCTACAGATGTACTTGATTAGTTTGCAGCCATGCTTTAATCCTTACTTGCTAGCAAACTGCTCCTGTGTGGACAGATCACAGACAAATCATTCCAGCCCCCGGCCTGTGTCTCAAAACTTTGCAAGCAAGGTGAGGGGAAGAGGCAGGAGGGAGGTACGTTGCTAGAGACTAGAGCTTGTATTTTATTGCAGGAGGCCAGAGCTTGAATTTTACACTTAAAGTGGTCTGAAAGTTAGCATTTCTACTTTTTTTCTAAAAGATTCCTCACAGCTTGAAAGCTACTTTACTAGAATTGTTTTTTAAGCAGAACATCACTGAAATGGTTAAACAGAGCACATTGTCCTGCTATTCAGCTTCAAACCCGCATCCAAACTGGAGATAACAGTATCTTTGTTTACATTCCAATGTTGTTACAGTGTGTATAAACACAGTGTAACAAGTGAAAAGGAGCTCTCTGTGAAGCTCACTGTGCTTCAGGCACATGTCAGTAATCCTGCACTTACCAGCTCAGTTGCTGTTACCTGAGCTGGCAGTGCATCTGGAGCTTCCGATGCAGCCGGCCGCATTGGCAGGGATGATGTCAGCAGCGTGCCTGCAGGAATCCGGCCGCACGATACTCAGACTGTAAAAGAGGGTGGACGCACGGGCTGTCAGCCTCGCTCCTCTTATGCTCTAAGGAAACAGGTCAGCTGACCAGCTGTCAGCTGACACGCAGGACTCCACCTCCGGTTCCTGATTGGCCAAGCGGCTTGGGGGCGTGTTCTCCTGCTTACCCGGGCTATTTAAGCTCTGTTCTGACACTTGCTCACTGTCTGCTCTAGCTAACACTTCGCAGTGAAGGCTTCAGACCTTAGTCAGTTCCGTGTGTGGCTTGAACCGGCAGGACCCCGGGGATTCCATACTAGCTCAGCTATTTATATATTGTTTTACCTGTGTATTGACTTCTGCCTGTTTTTCTGACTACTCTCTGCCTGCCGATTCTGTACCTCTGCCTATCTGACCAGTTGCCGACCTCGGCCTGATTACTCATTTGGTTATCGCCTGCCGATTTTGTACCTGACCAATCTGACCTGTTGCCGACTCGATTTGCCTGACCATTCTATATATATCTGTTTGTACTGCCTTCTACTGTCACTGTATGTAAGACTTTACCCTTTCAGGGACAGTCTATTTATTGTCTGTCTGCTAGTGCCCACACACACTAGCAGATCGTTACAGCACACAAACAGCTCAGAACAGATAATTAGAAGATGTTAATATATAATAAAAAGCAGTTTGAATAAAATACAATGCCAGCTTTCAGGGCAAGATAAACTACATTTTGAAAACTTGTAATTTGTAAACAGACAATATTACACATTTTTATTGAATGTTATGTTGGAGTTTCAGACCACTTTAAGTTCTAGTTTATTTGCTAATTTAAAACAAAAACAGTAAGCTTTCAGCTACATAGTCTCAGACTGACATGGAAAGTTTTTTTACATACCTTATCCTGTTCACTGTAAGCTGTTGTAGCTTGGAAACAGTTAACTGTATGTTACTGAGCAGGGGAGGACACTCAGAAGGGGCACAGTGATTCCCGGGGAGGGGGGGGGGCAGTGTCCCAGCGTCCCAGTGTGCCCCAGTGTAGCACCGCCCATGCATGCAATGCACATGTTTGGAAGTGACAGGTTGTTGCAAGCTTTGTAAATAATAAGAAATTGGCATCCAGTAGAACAACTGACAGAGGGGAACCATATCAGTGCAACTCAGCCATGATTAAAGAGATTCTGAAGCAAGTCTAAATCCCCTTTTTGAACTTGTATTTATGTTAAGCACTACAATCCCTGCTAAACCGCCGCTATCCCGCTGCAAAACGAGGGGTTTATACCCCCCAAATCTCCCCTGCAAAATCCAAGACTTTCTTGGTCGTGGATTTTGCTGCTCATGCAGGCAGAGCTATGAGCTGCAGCTCTGCCTCCATGCGTGTCAATTGCCGCGCGGATCTCCGTCTCTCCCCCGCCCCTCTCTGTGAAGGAGAGGGATGTGGAGAGGCGGCGATCAGCCGGGATTGATGCGCTAAGAGGCAGAGCTACAGCCATTAGCTCTGCCTCTATGAGGAAGCGCTCCCCAGACTCATCAGAGGGGATTTGGGGGGTATAAACCCCTCGTTTTGCCGCAGGATAGCTGTGTTTTAGCAGGGATTATACTGCTTAACATAAATACAAGTTAAAAAAGGGGATTTAGACTCGTTTCAGAGTCTCTTTAACACTCCTCTTTTCCCATCTTTGTAGTGCATGCATAGTCCTCTGGTTGAAGGATGACGTTTTTTGTACATTGCCTATAGAATCTAAATAAACAACAAGGACCTTATTTAACTGACTTCTCTCCTGAGATTTTTCATGAGAATTTTTTTCACACCTCATCTATAAAATGCTTTTTAAGCCCCAATCAAAAAAAAAAAAAAAAAACTTAAAATAGGCTGAATATCACATCTTTATCTACGTTTTAGTACTTGTTCAGTTGCTAACTTTTGAAAAGTTATTTTGTAGATGCTATAAGATGTATAAAAAATTAAAATTGGAAGTAAACTCAGCAGAAATGTTAATCCAATTAAAGCCTAGGTGTTTAAAGACAAGGTGCAACATGAAAGAATGATGCTGACCATTAAGGATAACTATGCAACAAAGGCAATTCTCCCTTCAGTTATTACAGTAGTATAATGTAGGCTATATACAATATTATTGATGTAACCATGTAAACAGGAAAATCAAAACCAGAGAAATTTTGCATTTGATTTCATATTGGGTTCTATCGTATCAATTGTCCTATTAAATGACCTGATTGTATTATACAGTATATGGCTGGATTTAGACAAGCCACAGAGACAGGAGCTACCTATAGGTTGCCAATATCTTATTTAAAAGCCAGTATGAAATAGTTTAACTTTTATGCTAATCTGTAAGTATTGCCTAAGCTGTACTTTTGCCTGTTATGAAGAGCAATAAATCTCAACCACAGGCAAACATGAGCAAAGCAATAGTGCAGATGCGCACTTAAAATTACTGTCATCACCAAATTAAAGTCACCAAAGTGATTTTGGCTTTGATACATAAAACCTCAATACTGAGGCTGATTATTTAAACTGACAAATTGCAGTCTGGAAACCTTTGGATGATCTCCCATTGTGCTCGGTACATGAAGAGTAGAGCCTAGCTCAGGCATGGGCAAACTCGGCCCTCCAGCTGTTACAGAACTACAAGTCCCACAATGCATTTGCCTTTATAAGTCATGACTGTGGCTGTCAGACTCCTGCAATGCATTGTGGGACTTGTAGTTCCTTAACAGCTGGAGGGCCAAGTTTGCCCATACCTGGCCTTGCTACATGAGCAGCCATGTGTAGCGCCACTAAAATGAACAGGAAAGCAAAGCATGTTTATTATTATTGATTTATATTGCGCCATCATCTTCTGTGGTGCTGTACAACAGAATACAAGGTACAATACAGTACAAAACACAGGTGGATTACAGCTTATGCAGTGACCAAATTAATAACACATATTTACACAATAGTGGAAGGTATGCTCGCACATTACACAGCATTAAGACAAAAGGGAAAGAGAGCCCTAGCAAATCGGCCTTCCAGTCTTAAAGAGAGTCTGAAGCCTATTAAAATACTTTTTTTTACCTGCTATTTATGTTACGCAATGTTAGCAGTGCTGAAACGCTGCATTCCTGCGGCAGAACGAGGGCTTTATACCCCCAAATACCGAGGAAAAATTCGACGACTTTCCAGGTACTGGATTTTGCTGCCGGGGAGGCAGAGCTTTGTGCTGTAGCTTTGCCTCTACTGGAGTCAATCTCTACCTCTTCCCGCCCCTCTCAGTGAAAGAAGAATGAGAGGGGCGGGGAGAGGCAGCGATCAGCGGAGATTGACTCCTGTAGAGGCAGAGCTACAGCACAAAGCTCTGCCTCTACCAGGAAGCGCTCCCTGATTTTTGCCCCAGGGATTTGGAGGGTATAAAGCCCTCGTTCTGCCGTGGGAATGCAGTGTTTCAGTACTGCTAACATTGCTTAACATAAATAGCAGGTAAAAATAAGTATTTTAATAGGCTTTAGTCTCTCTTTAAGGGTTAAAGGAAAGGACAATAGGAGAAGGGAAGCTGTGTATGAGATAGTAAAATGGTTGACAGTTGCCAGGGTGTCCTAAGAGAGAGCGAGTATGCTTATCTGAAGAGATGAGTCTTTGGCTGCATCTAAAAAGGGTAAGTGTGGGCAAGTGGAGGCAGGGTCTGTTCGCCCCAGGGAAGAATTAACTTGGGGGGCCTCCTGACCCCCCCCCCCCTATTGCATATGCCACACTCCCCCCAGATTCCCCCCCCCCCCCCCCCCTCAACTTTACAGTGCTCCCTGGGGCTGCTGCACTGTTTTTGTCAGCATTGCAACTCACTTGGCAAACTGTGCTGCTTCAGTTCATGCGCTCTCGTCTACTTCCCTGCTGGCTACCTCTTTTCAGTGACCCGGCACATTTTATTGCATCATGACATGCGACGGGTTATAGAAAAGAGGGAGCCAGCTGGAATGAAGATGGGGAGCACGGACAAAGCAGCACTTGAGGACAGGTGAGTTGTTATGCTAACAAAACATTGCAGGGAACCCAGGGAGTACAAGTCAAGGGGACACATGGAGGTCCTGTTAGTGCTCAGGGGCCCTGGGGCAATCAGACATCACATTGCAATTTGGGCATGCCGCTTGCATAATTTCTCGAAGACCAGTGGGAATGTAATGTGATACCCAATGGTGTATTTTTATTTAACCACTTAAGAACCACAGGCTTACACCCCGCTAGTGACCAGGCTATTTATTACAATTCATTGCTCTGCAGCTTTAACAGCTCGCTGCAGAGCCATACAACTTAGCACACAAAGGAATTTTTCCTCCTTTTGTTGCCACCAACAGTGCTTTGTGTTGGTGGCATCTGATCATGTAGTGAGTCACTGAAGGGAACAGCCAAGTGACAGGGCTGTCCTCAGTACAGTGCTGCAGTGGATCGCAGTGCTGTACAACATAAATGGTGGTTTCTTTTCTATATAGTCTGCCAACGATGATCGCCACTGGCAGACAGTTAACGGAGCTCAGCTCCGATCGCTCATGCGGGGATGCCCACTAATCTCCTCCCCCAGGACCTGACGCCTTTCAGCATTAGGCAGTCCTTGGGGAGCCACTCTGCAGCCGCCAATCAGCATTAGGTGGTCGTAGAGTAGTTAAAGAATGCATGCATGAGCACAAACGCATTGTTTGAGGGGAAAAAAAACAACTTTTAAAAAGCATGCCTCCCAAACTCCATCTGGACCAATGGGATTCAGCAGGAGGAGATTCAAAAAAGACCCACGGATGGATGTTCGATTCACCCCTTCTGGGACTTAATTGGATTTTCCACCACACATCCCTACAGTTCTGGCCAAATGTTTCGAGACTGTCAAAAATACTGGAAATGAGAAAAGTTGGTGCTTAAGTTTTTATAATAGCAATTTGCACATACTCCAGAATGTCAGGCTGATTGGGTTAGAATGGCAGACTTGGCATGTTAAAAGGAGGGTGATGCTTAAAATCATTGATCTTCCATTGTTAACCATGTTGACCAGCAAAGAAACGTGTGCAGCCATCATTGCGTTGCATAAAAATGGCTTCACGGGCAAGGATATTGTGGCTACTAAGATTGCACCTAAATCAACAATTTATAGGATCATCAAGAACTTCAAGGAAAAAGGTTCGATTCTTGTTAAGAAGGCTTCAGGGCGTCCAAGAAAGTCCAACAAGCACCAGGATCGTCTCCTAAAGAGGATTCAGCTGCGGGATCGGAGGGCAACCAGGGCAGAGGTAGCTCAGGAATGGCAGCAGGCAAGTGTGAGCGCATCTGCACGCACAGTGTGGTGAAGACTTTTGGAGGATGGCCTGGTGTCAAGAAGGGCAGCACATAAGCCACTTATCTCCCAAAAAAACCTCAGGGACAGATTGATCTGCAGAAAGTATGGTGAATGGACTGCTGAGGACTGGGGCAAAGCCATATTTTCCGATGAAGCCCCTTTCTGATTGGGGCATCTGGAAAAAGGCTTGTCAGGAGAAAAAAAGGTGAGCACTACGGCCGCTACCATCAGTCCTGTGTCATGCCAACAGTAAGCATCCTGAGACGATTCATGTGTGGAGTTGCTTCTCATCCAAGGTAGTGGGTTCACTCACAATTTTGCCAAAAAAAACGGCCATGAACAAAGAATGGTACCAAAACACCCTCCAACAAAAACTTCTTGCAACAATCCAGCAATAGTTTGGTGAAGAACAATGCATTTTCCAGCACGATGGAGCAAGGTGTCACAAGGCAAAAGTGATGACTAAGTGGCTCGGGGAACAAAACTTTGAAATTTTGGCTCCCCAGATCTTAATCCCTTTGAGAACTTGTGGTCATTCCTCAAGAGGTGGGGTGGACAAACAAAAACCAACTAATTCTGAGAAACTCAAAGAAGTGATTATGAAAGAATGGGTTGCTATCAGTCAGGATTTGGCCCAAAAGTTGAATGAGAGCACTATAGCAACCATAGCATTTGCTATGGGGCCCGGAGCCCTTAACCACAACAAGGGGCCCGACTGTCCTGCTGCCTATTTTTGTTTTTTTTGCCTTTTTTTTTCTTAATCTATGGGCCCACAGCTGGCCAGGTTTGCCAGAGTGACATGGCCCACCTAAGGGGCCCCCACTGCCGCTCATTGCACAGAGACTGGCAGGTGGAATGGGACTATTTTTCCATCCGCCTCCTCTCTGCATATTGATTTACCCGACACTTATTTTATAGTTCCGGCCTGCTGGAACTTAGAAGAGCAGTGGTAGTTGTGCCCCCCCCCCCCCCAGGTGACTCCGCCCCATCTCGCTCATGGCCCCGACTCTCCTACACAGAGCTGGGCATGGTCCCGCCCCCTGCTCATAGCTCCACCCCCTGTCTGGTCAGTTAACACCAAGAAGAGGGAGCAATGGCCGTGGGGCACACTGATGGGGAGTGAACAAGGAGCTGCAGGGGGACTCTCTGACCAGCAGCCAGAAGGACATTAATGTTCTCAGTTGGTGCTGCCAGCCTGTGAGATTCAACCCTCAGCCTAACCTCATCTGATCTCACCTCAGTCACCTGCCTGCCAGTGCCTCACCTCACCTGCTGGTAAGCTGAACTCTGAAGAGGCAGAGACCTGCCAGGGATGACAGCAGCACAGACTGCAGTACCAGGTAGCTGAAGCTTGAAAGGGACAGCAATTCTATTACCTATCCTACCCACTATCAGTAGCAGAAGGCAAGCTCGTACAAGGAAAGTCGCCAACCAAGGATCGTTACTTGATCCCTCAGGTGACATTGCAGGGCCGATACTGTACATATGCATCGATCGATCGTAACCTGTGGGGGACTGATCTGTAGCCCCCCCCCAGCATTCTTTTCACCTTCCATGATGTCCCCTCTTCTCTTGTTTTTTTGCACCAATAATGAGTGGTGGAGCAATGCGTGCCGGAAGATGTAGTACATATGAAAGTAGTTGTGGAGCACTCCTCAATGTAGCAAGGCGGATGTGCCACGGTATGACCAGCTGCACTCCAGTCATTCAGTCATGGAATACAAAAGAACCGGCACCATCCATTCCATATAGCTCTTTTATTAGCTCTTCAAAGGCATAACAGCAATCAAAGCGATGTTTCAGGGCAGACGCCTCTTTATCAAGCTATGCTGTGCAAGAGACAATCTAACAATGAATTACACCAAGTATATCTACCCCAGCAGCATCCCAGAGAAACCAATCATATACTCCCAAACCTATCTAGCCAATCATTAAGGTCTCACCTTATGCGGACCTGATGGGAGACTAATCTTCTGGTTATGCTATTGGATGATTCAAACTAGGCTCTCCCCCACCTCTCCTACCTCTCCAACGGATGAATCCACTCCGGCGCACACCCTAGGCTGGGGCCACTCCCACCAGGCCGCCGCTCAGGCAGACCTGATGGGGAACTGGCCAAACGTGACGTGTAGTGCGGAGAGTGACTCCGCCCATCTCATCACCCAGCAACAGCAGACGCACGCGGTGTTGCTAACGCCGCTCTGCGCTGTTAGATGTAACTAGGAAGGGCCAAGGCAACCAATGGGAGGAGATCTATCCAGAGTCACCACATATCATTACACTATGTACACCTAGCATAGTATCTAACTAGCGTACATTCTACTGCGTAGCCATGCATCATTAAACCTATCACTGGGGGGCTGCCAGGGACACAAAGAGGAGGACGATCTTGCATACAATACTAATGTACACATCAATATCTGAGGCTAGCACCGCAAACATAGATCATGCACGCAGTGGCAGCCCTCACAAAGTGAATCAGCACATATTATATAAATGAAGGAGATGCTCAAAGCAATATTCGTACCACATATCATGGAGTGAGCAAAATATAAAAAGACATATACCATGCTCAAAACTGGGCACAATGGAACATAGGACCTGCTCAACCAAAACTATCTAAATCAAATAAATGGTAACAAATCAAATTCTCTATTAAGGCACCTCAGTTCCATTGTGTCCAGTTTTTTAATCCAAAATGCCTCTCTGTATAGCAACTTTTTAACTCTGTCACCTCCTCTCCTAAGTGGACTAACCTGCTCAATAATCATATATCTCAATTGGCTAACATAATGTTGTGCCTGGTGAAAATGATAAGCCACTGCTTGATCAGTCAAGGATTCCCCAATCGCATGCTTATGCGACGATAACCGGTTTTTGATTTTTTTGTGTAGTCTGTCCTACATATAACAATCCGCATGGGCACTTCAGTGCATAAACAACATAGCTAGAATCACACGTAAAACAATCGTTTATTTTAAATTTAATACCTCTATGGGGGTGTACAATATGATCACAGAATTACAATGAACACAATTCATGCACGGGAACGTACCTCTGCGATTAGACCTTGACTGACCTCTAGGACTAGAATCTGCGTGAACTAAATGATCACGCAGGTTAGGAGCCCTATTATAGGAGATAAGTGGAGGATTTTTGAAAAACCGTATATCAGGGAAACTATCAGAGAGTAAATACCAATGTCTTTTAATTATTTTTGCTATATCATCACTCTGAGTATTATATCTAGTGACAAATGGTATTCGCTCTCGGACATCCCCCCTGTCTCCTAACTTCCAAACTACCATCCACTACCTTAGAAGGTACACTAATGTACTACAGGAAGATATAGTACATTTGGGTGTACCCCACTGACACCCCCCTGTGCAGTGGCAAAAAAAAAAAAAAACTGGACTTACCTGGGGCTTCCTCCAGCTTACTGTACTCCACAAAGTCCCCGGCATCCTCCTGGTCCCTTCCTTTCTCCTGCTGGTGGCTCTGGTAATGCGGCGACTTCAGGTGAAGTCGCGCGTTTGTGCCCCCCCAGCGCAACCGTCGCGTCATCCCGTTGGTTGCCTTTAGTCTTTAGAGAACTGTGCCTGTGCAGGACTCTTACGATGACTGGCGTGATGCCGCGACTTTAAGAGTGATCGAATCTACTGGAATTTGAATAGAAAAATTGATAAATGTATTGCTACCTTCAGCTAACTGTACTTAATCAACAGAGATTTTCCATCCAGCCAGATTAAACTTTAACCACAAAGCAATCAAAAATATTGTTCGTACTAGATGTAAAATCTTTGTTGGGGCTGGGGCTCCGGGAGGAGTTTGTGGGTGTTGGGGTGGGAGGTCCGGAAGGAAGGGGGGTGGGGGGCCCCATGAAAAAAATTTGCTATGGGGCCCAGTCATTTCTAGCTACTCCCCCTGATTGAGAGCATGCCCAGTCGAATTGCAGAGGTCCTGAAAAAGAAGGGACAACACTGCAAATACTGACTCTTTGCATAAATCTCATGTAATTGTCAATAAAAGCCTTTGAAACATATGAAGTGCTTATAATTATATTTTAGTACATCACATAAACAACTGAAACAAAGATCTAAAAGCAGTTTAGCAGAAAACTTTGTGAAAAATAATATTTTTGACAGTCTCAAAACTTTTGGCCAGGACTGTATTTGTCTATTCATTTTTATAAAACGGATCTGCTTGCCACCACTGCAGAATTGTTGGCAAGATAACAATAGCAAAGAATCGCTTTGTGAATTTCTGATCTGTTAAATGTGTCTCTCGCACAGAAGATTTTGTGCTATTTATGTTTAGTAAACAGCAGTGGCTTAACTAGGGAGCTTGCGGCCCCCGGTGCATGTTTTACATGGGGCCCCAAGCACTGTATTGATATGGAGTCCCAAAACATACCAAGGACAGCTGCCGTGTCAGAAAAGTGTAATCAGAGTAAAAAAACGCTTCCATCTGAAAATGGCGCCTGTGAATAATGGCACACAGTGTTGCCGCTAATCCGTTTGCCGCTTATCGCTATTTAACGTTAAAGCCTTATTGTTATTTAGCGTTAAAGCCTTATCGTTATTTAGCGTTAACACACAGAACCCTCTCTGTACCAATCCCTAACCCATAACCCCTCCCCCTGGTGGTGCCTAACCCTAACCACCCCCCTGGTGGTGCCTAACCCTAACCACCCCCTGGTTGTGTATATTGTACTGTATACCTAACCCTACTCTCACACAGAACCCTCCCTGTACCTATCCCTAACCCTAAGACTCCCCTGGTGGTGCCTAACCCTAACCACCCCCCTGGTGGTGCCTAACCCTAACCACCCCCCTGGTGGTGCCTAACCCTAACCACCCCCCTGGCGGTGCCTAACCCTAAGACCCCCCTGGTGGTGCCTAACCCTAAGACCCCCCCACAGTGCCTAACCCTAACCTTGACAGTGTTACATTAAATCCATTCACCGTTTTGCAGTTAAATAACATCTGCAGTTTGGCTTATGTAGGGCGCTATTGATAAATAACGTTAGTGTGTGCCACTATTGATAAATAACGTTAGTGTGTGCCACTATTGATAAATAACGTTAGTGTGTGCCACTATTGATAAAAATAACGTTAGTGTCTGCCACTATTGATAAATAACGTTAGTGTGTGCCGTTTTTCTTCTTTTTTTCCCTGTGCGCCATTATTATGCAGTACTAACGATAAATAGCGATAAGCGTATCTTTTTTATGCGGCGCCATTTTTATGCATAGGCGCTGTGCGCCATTATTCACTGATCCCTAAAAGCAACAGTTTGCTAAAGATTTTATACTATTCAATGCACATATAGAGGTGTTCATCATCAGCATAACACCAATAAAAAACTAATAAGGTGCATGAAGGAGGGTCCCTCTGGTTCAGAGGCCCGGATGTAGTCGCTACCTCTGCACCTCCTATTGCTACGCACCTGGTAAACAGCTATTTATTATGTTTAGTAAACCTGAAAATGCTGTTTTTCAGGTATTGTGTGTTTTTTCACCTTTTTATTTTTCTGAATGAGAACAAATGACTTCTTTCAGAATTTTCTTTAGATATTCTCTCATAATTTTACTTACGGTAACTATTTGCCTTTCACTGGCATGTGAATTTGCCAGTGTAGTTTCACATTGGAACTTTCGTTCACACAAAGGCCCTTACTAAATTATTTTTTCTCTTTTGAATGTTCTCCTCCTGGTTGATAATGTTTCTTCTTTCCTACAAAATAACTACCGGTATTCAACTATTCAGCAAGTACACAGATTCCTTGAAATTCAGAATTTCGAGTTTCACATCAGATTGCACAATTCCAAGTTGTAAGTTACAATTCATGGAATTCCAACAAGCAAATTTATATAGTATTGCAAAATTATGTTTGTATTATGCGTAGAGATGGCTCAAACCTCCGATTTTTGGAACGCGAAACTCCACAAAAAGTTTGGTTCGTGCAAACTTTTTGAACCGCAATAGACTTCAATGAGGAGGCGAAATTCGAAAATTAAAAACATTTATGCTGGCCACAAAAGTGATGGAAAAGATGTTTCAAGGGGTCTAACATCTGAGTTTTTGCATGGGGGAGTGGGATACACACCAAACGTTCCGGGGAAAAATCTGGATTTGACGCAAAACTGCGTTTTAAGGGCAGAAATCACATTGCATGCTAAATTGGAGGCCTCAAGTGCTATAACCACTTGAGGACTGCAGGGCTA
Organism: Hyperolius riggenbachi; assembly: GCF_040937935.1. Lineage (NCBI taxonomy): Eukaryota > Metazoa > Chordata > Amphibia > Anura > Hyperoliidae > Hyperolius > Hyperolius riggenbachi. Next base: position 124,725,291 of record NC_090656.1, read on the forward strand.
AACCCCCCTAGTGACCAGGCCATTTTTAGCAAAATTGGCCACTGCAGCTATAAGGCCAAGCTGCAGGGCCGCACAACTCAGCACAGAAGTGATTCCCCCCCCCTTTTCTCCCCACCAACAGAGCTCTCTGTTGGTGGGGTCTGATCGCTCCCCCCATGTTTATTTTTTGTTAAATAAATATTATTGTTTGTTTTTTTTCCTGAAAAACCCCTGTTTCTTTAAATTTCTTCCCTCCCTCCCTCCCTCCCCACAGCCAGCCAATTATGGCGATCGGCTGTCATAGGCTTCTGCCTATGAGAGCCGATCGCTCTCTTGTCCCACATGGGGACAGCCGTGTCACACGGCTGTCCCCAGTGCAGCGCTGCTGCTCATCGCAGAGCTGCACCTAGTAAATAGACGGCGTGATCGCCGTCTAACAGTCTCCCGAGCGGCAATAGCCGCTCGGAGACTGAAGGCGGGGCGGAGCTCCGCCCTCCGAGCATGAGATGCGCGCGCACCATGCGCGCGATCTCATGCAAAACAGAGCCCCAGGACTTTACGCCAATTGGCGTTAGGCGGTCCTGGGGCTGCCGCCGCGGCCACGCCTGCTGGCGTGACGCGGGCGGCAGAAGGTTAAAACATCTTACATGTGTATACATCAATCAGGTAGTGTAATTAGTGTACTGCTTCACACTGACAGACCAAACTCACTGTGTAACGCACCACAAACAGCTGTTTGTGTAGTGACGGCCGTGCTGGACTGGTGCGCACCATGAGTAGAGTGCAGGTGATGGCGGCTTTCCAGCCCATATGGTCATCAGGCTGAGGTAGCTCAATGACAGAACAGTGACTGTCCAGCTGATCGAATTTGGTCTGTCCACAATGAAACAACGACTTTATTATCTTGGGTGCCTCTGCCTGTTTTGCCCATATTGGGGGGGATGAAGTGAAAGGTATGCACTGACTTGACTAATACAATGTGCAGTCACACAGGTGCAGTGAACAGGTATGCAGTGACTGGTATCAATACAAGGTGCAGCTGTCACACCATGTAGGTAGGTAGGTGCACTGAACAGGTGGGTATGCAGTGATTGGTATTATAAATGTGCAGCTGTCACACACACAGTTACCGAGAACAGGTGCAGCAACTGGTGGTATATAAAACTGCGTGTGCTCACATAGGTAGGTAGGTAGGTGCACTAAACAGGTGGGTATGCAGTGATTGGTATTACAAATGTGCAGCTGTCACGCACACAGGTACCGTCAACAGGTGCAGTGACTGGTGGTATATAACAATGCGTGCGCTCACGTAGGTAGGTAGGTAGGTGCACTGAACAGGTGGGTATGCAGTGATTGGTATTACAAATGTGCAGCTGTCACACACACAGGTAGTCACTGAATATACTGGGCCTGTCAGTGGCACAGTAGGAATTACCAAGGTCCAGCAACAGGGCTGTATATGCAACACAAGTGTCTGTGGGACACACACAACAAAAATTGAACACAAGAACAACATTAGCTCTCAAAAGAGCTGTTGAGGATGAGGAGTGCTTTTTATCAATAAGTATCAGCAAGAAGGAGCAAATTACAAGCCTAACACAAGAGCCTAACTGAGCTTTCCCTATGTCAGCAGGTTCACTCCCTTCTCTAATTACTGCAACCACACGAGTGAGTGAAAAGGCTGACACTGCCTACGTTTTATATGGAGGATGGGGGCTCCATGAGGGAGTGTAGCCTGATTGGCTACCCTGTGTCTGCTGACTGTGATGTAAAGGGTCAAAGTTGACCCTAATGATGTAGTATAGGGGGCGGGTCAAACTCACATACAGATCGCGATTCACCGCAAACGCGAACCACCGAAGTTTTGCGAACCGTTCGGGCCATCTCTAATTATAAGCAAAAGTTTTCCACCTAAGTCGCAAAATCCCACCAAAATTATGCAATTCTGTGAGTATCCGTAAAAATTCTATGCGATAATGTAACCTACTGTGAACGTCGAAATTTGCACTAGCCATACCAAATCTTATGATTAGTGCGAATATATATTCACAATAAATTAGACTTTTGCAATTTCACAATGCAAATACGGTACGTAATCCATAAAATTCGGAAAACCTTCTGAATACCATGCGCAATTTTAGAATTTTATCGGATTCGTAATTTTGCAATTCCCACCATGCCTTCAAAAAAGCAGGTAAAAAAGTAATATCAACCATATTTTGAGTGTTTTTCCTTGCTAGGGGCTTAAGAGGTAATTTATTAATAAGGTGTGAAAATATCACCTATGAGAAAATTCAGAAGAAGTGGTAATTTAAAAGGGGCCACAGACTTTGTCATGCTGTGTTATAGGTTGACTCATTTGTATGTTGCAGCTACTAATAATGTATTCTTAAAGCAAACAAATCCAAGTGAAAGCTGATCTTTCACAGTCCAGTAGTCATTATTCATTAGCATTGATAGGCCACCTGGTAGTGGAGATCACTAATGGAAGAGGGATGAACATTAGGAGGCTCCATGAAAATTCTGATGAGGGGCCCCATGATTTAAAGTAACACCTGATCCATTTAAAAATGACACACACACAAACTAGTGCCCTTGTGTTATTTATGTTACCCAAGTAAAAGCCATCTACTGTAAGGTCGAATAAAAGAACATAAAGGAACAATCTCCTCCTGTTCAACAGTATTCATATCAGAGGCGGCCTTAGTGTACGCAGGGCCTGGGGCGAGTGTCATATGCGGGGCCTAGAGCCATAAGTGTAGGCCATATACCATTGCACCACGCTCACGGGCTTGTTCACCTCTAATGCAATATGCCTTATTATTGTTTAAAAACTTGTTAAAGGCCACTAAGCTACCCAATATAGGAACAATTACAATATATAATGTAAACAAATGGCCAATGGTACTACCATTCGCCGTTTGATTACATTACGTTTTGTAATTATTGTTATATTGATTTAGTGGCCTTTAACCAACTGATGGGTTCTAGGCTGGCCTGGGATGGATGCTAGGCTGAATGGGGATTCCAAATTTTATATTTCTATCCACACACGCTCCCCAGCCAGCCTAGCACCCATCCCCAGCTCCTCAACAAGCCTTGTACCCATCCCCAGCTCCTCAGCCAGCTTGGAATCCATTCCTTGCTGTCCAACCAGCCTAGAACCAATCCCCAGTTCTCCAAGGCAGCATAGCACCCATCCCCAGTTCCTCAGCCAGCCTAGTACCCATCCCCAGCCAGGCTAGCACCCATCCCAGCTCTCCAGCCAACCTAGCACCCATCCCCAGCTCTCCAGCCCAGCCTAGCACCCATCCCCAGCTCCCCAGCCAGCCTAGCACCCATCCCCAGCTCCCCAGCCCAGCCTAGCACCCATCCCCACCTCCTCAGCCAGCCTAGCACCCATCCCCAGCCAGCCTAGCACCCATCCCCAGCTCTCCAGCCAGCCTAGCACCCATCCCCAGCACTCCAGCCAGCCTAGCACCCATCCCCAGCTCCCCAGCCCAGCCTAGCACCAATCCCCACCTCCTCAGCCAGCCTAGCACCCATGTTCAGCTCTCCAGCCAGACTAGCACCCATTCTCAGCTTCCCAGCCAGCCTAGCACCCATCCCCAGCCAGCCTAGCACCTATCCCAAGCTCCTCAGCCAGCCTAGTACCCATCCCCAGCTCCCCAGCCAGCCTAGCACCCATCCCCAGATCTCCAAACAGCCTAGTACCTATCCCGAACTCCAGCCAGCGGAGTACACATCTCCAGCTCTTCAGCCAGCTTAGAACCCATCCCTTGCTTCCCAGCCATCCTAACAACAATCTCCAGCTCTCCATGGCAGCCAAGCACCCACTTCCAGCTCCCCAGCCAGCCTACCACCCATCCACAGTTCCATATCCAGCCTAAAACCCAGCCTTAGCCAGTCTGGCACACACCCTAAGCTCACCAGCCAGCCTGTACCTATCCCGAGCTCCCCAACCAGGCTCTACCTATCCCTAGCTCCCCATCAAACCTAGCACCAATCCCCAGACAGTCTGGAGGCTCCAGCCTGAGCCCCCTCCTGCTCCAGTCCATGCTCCACTGACCTAAATGTCCCTGGGGCCATCAGGCTGGGGCTCTTGCACGTTACCTTAATTTGACATTTGGCAGGCTTCATGTCAGTGCAGAAATAAATTACAAAAATGAAAATGGCATAGTACAGTAAAGCATGCTGAAGACAAAAACCTAAGCAATAAAAGGGAGGTTGGTGCAAAATATAAGGTGCATAAAACAAAATAGGAAGATCTGAGTATTTGTAAATGATACACTGCTCAGTCAGAACACAAACAGCTAGACTTCTGTAGACCTTTCCTTCACCACCACCAAAATGAACGTGATATGGCGGGCATGACAAGCGGGGCCCTCTTCAGGTGTGGGGCCTGGGGCGATCGCCAATTCCGATTCATATGCAGCTCTTCATAGAAGTTCTTACGAGCCATAAGGATTTGTTATATAATTGCTGTCTCTTTAGCTGTGTTTCTGACCTCAAGCAAATCCATTGGAAAAAAAAGCTTTTCATGCCCTAAACCCCATAGGGCTCATCCAACACCATATCTGTGAATGGCTGGTCGTGGGCATTGTAGAGTTGGTCAGGTAATTTTGGGCGCCATGATCAGCAAGTGTCTCATAGGTGCCTATGTTAAATTTCAGGTATCGGGTGCATAGGCGGTCATTTGGGTGCCCGAAGCTGCTAGTACAGGATAGGCTACTACATTGCATTTCAGCCGATTGGCTATAACTATCAGTCATTTGGGCGCCCAAGGATAGGTATAGGTTAGGTTTAGAACAGGGGAATTGCTAGAGTCCTAGGAGATCCGGGGCACCCATGGGCACCACGGAGTTAAAGCCTGAAGCGCACAGACCGTGTTGTGCCAAAAATGGGTGTGGCCATGCACAGAGTGGGCGTGGCCACAGGTGGGACCAAATTACATGAACCTAACAGCAGTGTAACCTAGCGATAAAGGGCTTACCCAGCAAAATGTTGGATGGAGCCCCTATCCTTAAATTATATAGTTTACTATCAGTATAGGCATAGAGCAGCGGTGTCAAACTCAAATACAAAGAGGGCCCAAACTGAACACTGGGACCAAGTCGGGGGCCAACCTCAATGTCTACTTGCTTATAAAGTTCCCTGGTGTCTACTTGCCCGCCCTCCAACTCTTATACAGTTCCCAGGTGTCTAGTGGTCATCCTCCCTCCCCTATACAGTTTCCTGGTATCTAGAGCCCCCCCATACAGTTCCCTGGTGTTTATTGCCTTCCCTCTACCTCCCCCATATTACTTCCCTGGTGATCTAGGGCTTCACCTCCAATATAGCTTCCCCGGTGGTCTAGAGTGGGCCAAACATAATGCAAAGTAGGGAAACCCCTTGAGGGCCAAATTTGATGGCTCTGAGGGCCAGATTTGGCCCACGGGCCGGAGTTTGACATGTATGGCATAGAGTAAAGATGCATCATGCACACATTCAATTTTGACTGGTCAATCACTGACCAATTTTACCACCACAATGTAGTATGAGGGCCAACAGACTTAATACTATGAACAGAGCTGGGCTCTCATATTACCTAGAAGTAGTACAATTGGCTAATCAAAATTGTATGTGTGTAGCAGGCTTTACAGCTAATCCAGTACATACTGGAGGTAGCAGGGATCAGCACATGCTGCAGCTAGTTTATTATCAGTAAAGGCACAGAGTAACAGCGTATAAAGTACATATTGAGGATAGAAATGAACGGCACACACTACAGTGAGTTTACTAATATTATAAGTACAGAAGCTGATACTGTACATACTGGAAGTAGCAGAGATCAGCACATGTTGCAACTAGTTTACTAACAGTACAGGAACAGAGTGACAGCTTATACTGTACATACTGAAGGTAGCAGAGATCAGCACACACTGCAGCTAGTTTACTATAAGAACAACTTATACTGTACATACTGGAAGCAGTAGAGATCAGCATACACTGCAACTAGTTTACTATCAGTACAGACACAGAGTAACAGCTTATACTGCACATACTGGAGATAGCAGAGGTCAGCACATGCAGCAGCTAGTTTACTATGAGCGCAGGCACAGAGTAACAGCTTATACTGTATATTCTGGAGGCAGCAGAGATAAGCACACACTGCAGCTAGTTTACTATCAGTACAGGCACAGAATGACAGCTCATTCTGTACATACTGCGGGTAGCAGTGATAAGCATGCTGCAACTAGTTTTATGTTAGTACAGGCACAGAGTAACAGCTTATTCTGTACATAATGGAAGTAGCAGAGATCAGCAGGGGGGATAGAGAGAGAGAGGGGCAGAGAGAGAAGGGACAGAGAGGAGAGAGAGAAGGGAGGGAGAGAGGCAGAGAAAGAGTGGACAGAGAGAAAGGGGAGAGAGAGTGTGAGAGGGCAGAGAGAGAGAAAGGGCGGGAGCAGAGAGAGAGAGAGGACTGTATATCCCAGTCCCCCATGCTGCCCCTTACATCATCCACACACCTATGGACTATATACCCCAACTCCCTATATCCTTCCCTATTCCCACAACCCCCCCCCCCCCCCCCCCCCATGTTAATGTTTTGTCTTGTTTTGCTTTGGCAATGCTAAATGTATTTGGTCCTGCCAATAAAGCTATTTGGATTTGGATTTGGATTTGGATTTGGAGAGAGAGAGGGGGAGGGAGGGAAAGAGAGAGGGGGAAGAGAAAGAGGTGACAGAGAGAGGAGAAAGAGGGGGCAGAGAAAGAGTGGGAGGGAGAGAGAGAGAGAGAGAGTAGGCAGAGAGAAGAGGGGCAGAGAGGGAGAGAGAAAAAGAGGGGGGGCAGAGAGAGAGGAGAGAGGGAGAGAGAGGGGGCAGAGAAAGAGGGGACAGAGAGAGAGGGGGGGGGCAGAGAGAGTGAGATGGGGACAGAGAAAGAGGGGACAGAGAGAGAGAGGGGGCAGAGAGAGAGGGGGTAGAAGGGCAGCAGAGAAAGAGGGGACAGTGAGAGAGAGGATAGAGGGGGGCAGAGAAAGAGGGGACAGAGAGTGAGGGGACAGAGAGAGGAGAGAGAGGAGGCAGAGAAAGAGTGGGAGAAAGAGAGGGGGGACAGAGAGAAAGAGGGGGCAGAGTGGGAGGAGAGAGGGGGAGTGAGAGAGGGAGAGAAGAGGGGCGGAGAAAGAGGAGACAGAGAGAAAGGGGAAAAGAGAGGAGGGAGGGGACAGAGAGAGAGAGGAGAGAGGGGGCAGAAAGACAGGGGAGAGATGGGGGAGAGAAAAGAGGGGGGAGAGAGAGAGAGAGAGAAGAGAAAGAGGGGAGAAAGAGGGGAAAGAGA